>NC_081349.1:909623-1065432 GCF_029784015.1 Lycium ferocissimum | reverse complement strand
GTCTTGGGTATCTACCTTGCGGAGAACGAGCTCATTTCCACCATTATTCGGTGTACCAGTCATTTTCTCTTTTCATTTATCTTTTTTCGAGAGGGATGCTAACGCGACCTTTGATCTTGTGAAGTATGTCAGCTTTCAGTACTAAACTAATTGGCCCGTTCTATAAGATAAGAATAACTCAATAGTAGACAAGTTAGTTACTTGGATATAAATATAAAAGCAAGATATCACATATCGGTATTTAAGAGCGCATGTAGCGCATAGAGTCATGTATTACTGCCACAATACTAATAGATCCTTTGTTCTAAAGGTTCGGAGGTTATGGGTCATTTTTGGATTTGGGTGGATCTTGTTCCGATTGGCTTTGAGGCTGACTTACTTTGGTAAACCCTTTTCCTGTTACAAAAATTAAACAAATGGGGGGAATTATAATTTATATCATGCAGGGGCAGAGTCTTATGTAGACTGCCTACTTATCCTACCAGGGAAATCAGGTCCCATCATAGTTTGTTTTACAAAAGAAGGATATTTACTTTTTCCTAGATATCCTTTGGGCTAACCCTAACTACAGACATCCCTAGACCAGGCCCAACTAGGGCTTTTTGCGTATCCCTCTAAAGGGACATGAGGTCGGCGCGGTTCCTTACATATTCGTGTGGGAAGGGGGCAACTTTTTATGTGCAAAAGTGGGGGACACCTAATAGCTACCCAAAAATATAGCTCTGCGAATCGCTATCCTTACGAACTCTCTCTCTCTCATCTTTCCTTTCTTCTCAGTACTATGGTGGGAGGATGACCAAAATCTGCCCCATCTTAATCATATGCTCGAGCTCGAGCTTGAATGCATAACATTCTTCAACGTCACGTCCCATAGCTCAGTATGGTACAAGCAAAATTTGTTCCTATTAGGCCCTATTGGCGCGGGCTCGTGCACAAGTTCCACGGGTCTGATTTTGCTCAAAGCAGCCAAAGTTAAGAAGATGCGGGCATACGTCTCCTCAAAGATTGTGAAATCATACCGCCAGATCTGAGTTTCGGCGGTGACTCCTTCTCCTGGACGATAGGGTCGTGGACTAGTAGAGTATGTGGCCCCTATAAAGTTCCAATGATCCTATCATCAATTAAGCTAATAATCCTTCTCCTTAATCCCAAACATTCATTCAAGGTATGGCCCGCTTGATGGCGGTGAAACGGGTATCTTTTGTAGGCATAAACCAACTCAGAGGCTGGTAGTCTGGCTCGAGTGGTGCAAGGTATCCCCACAACTTGCATTTTCTCGAACACATCCTTACAACTGACGGGTTGAGGAGCCACTCCGAACGGGGAAGATTAGGCTTTGAAGGCTACGCTCCACCAGGCAGGCGGATGAGGGTCTGCTACTCCAAAATTTCCTGATGCCATGGTGGAGGTAGCTAGCACTGGCTCTGGTGAGGGTGCACAGAAATTAGATCCGTCGTTGGTAGGGGCATAATAGTTAGACTCATCATTCTCATCATTTTCTTTTTGTTGAAACTCGGGGAACATCCCAAAAGGTTCTTGGTCTTCCTCGACCTCTATGTCCACAGGTTCAGACTCCCCTTGTTCTATCTACTGGGGCTCAACTTCCTCTGGTTGCTCTTCTTCAGCTTCTTGTGGTTCGGAGGCTTCCTCTTGAGGCTCAGACTCTTCTTATGGATCTAGCTCCATCATCTATGGGTCGGATTAAGCTCCCTGATTTCTATTTCCCTCTTCTAGGGCTCTGTAACATCCCGTACATTTACGTTAAGATATGTCACGAGTTTATCAATATGGATTCAGAGAATTATAATCGTACATGAGGTTATAGATGTAAGACCTCATAAGTTTGACGAATTTCTAAACTATTACATATAGCCTTGATATTGTACTTTCTTTTAAACGAAACCCTTCTGTGAAAAAATTGATAAATATGATTTTTATATAGTTATAATTGCTACTACTTTTTGGATATGCTTTAAATTATATACATGATATCAGGCAGTTTACAAATGGGATTTTCTTTATTATAAAGGTAGAAGTTATTTTCTCATAAGAAAATAAAGTTATCTTTTTCCTTTTTGAGAATTAAAAGTACAAAAATTTGTACTCTTGATATAAATTGAAATGCTAGAATTTTAATAAAATATATTTTTGTTACAATGTATAATTTACCCATTACTAGATAAGTTGGATACGAATTATATTGACACATATCTTTTTTTTAGCCAGGTTATAAAAAAAATTTGAATAGTTTATATTTATTATCCTATAAATGGATAAACTTTATGATTATATATTTTAATTAATATATGAAGATAAGATTTTTTTTAGTGCCTGACATGTGTTTTCTTTCTTTTTTTTTTTTTTTTAAACAAACTTTGCTCTAACAGGCCAGGCCTGTTAGAACCTTTTATTCATAATTGCATAATGTAAAGTATAGTCTATTACAAAGATGTCTAAAATATGAACTAGCTAATATCAAATAACTAAGAAGCTGTCCTCCGGTTCTATCCTATATGCCTAAGCTAGTATGCCCTTTGTGATCTTGATGTATCAACCTTAATTCTAGTTCAAATCTGTGCACACACCATATAATTATCCATAGATGTAGTATCATTGTCGATTGTCAAGCTGCTGAATCCTCCTTGTTCTGATCCTCAGTTGAGGAAGTTGTGATTTGTCCATGTTGAGAATTCTTCTTCCTTCTGCTTGCATGAGTAGAAAATCATGTACTTTGATCCCTGCATGATCTAAAGCTTGATTTGCTAGAAAGTCTCGCCAAAATTGTTGCCTTCCCGAAAATATGATTAATCCGCACCGTATTGTTCTCATGTCCCGCTAGATCACTTCAATCCGATTTCTCGCTCCCATGGAGTGATCCATGTATCTTGTAAGATGTTTTGAAGGACAAGTGAATCAGCTCCACCGAACTTGTTGAATGTTGTGTTCTTTGCAAAACCGCAATGCCCTCGCTTTATGGCTTCAGCTTCACCTTCCATGTTTGTTGCTATTGCCATTTGTTGTGCTTCAAGATACACCAAATCTCCATAGCTATCTCTCGATGCAGAATCCATATGAACTGATCCCAGGATTGCCTCTATATGCCCCATCCGTATTACATTTTAATCTCCCCGAAGGTGGCATTCTCCACAAGACCTTAGCATAATAAACTCTTGGTTTATATCTACTAAGGTTCGATGCATATTTTCCCACTCACTAGATATATTCCGCAACCATGGAAATCTCTTTCTTGCCGCTGGTATATGATGTGTTGTACTTGTTGTTTCAGCCTTGTAGAGAGTAAATCGATCCTCCATGCTTAATGGAATTTCTTCTCTTCCATAATGTCCACATGATCACCGCCGGCATTGCTCTATAAATAGGTTGCAATTTTGGTTTTGGCTCAAAGTCCACCATGCCATGATCATTTGCCGTAGACCAACTCCATCAGCCGGGAATACCCGCACAAGAAGCAAAACTTCCATAACTTGACACTATGGAAGATGTTAGAAATAAGTGAGCTGCGCTTTCTCCTTATGATCCTCGCAAAGACCAAAGCATCTTGATGGTATATTGATCATCATCCTTTTCAATATATCATCTGTAGATATTCTTCCTTTCCACACCCTCCACATGAAAAAACTTATCTTTATTGGCAACCCTTTCTCCCACATGAGCCTATAGCTGGTTTGTTTGCTCTCTTTATGCCTAAGAAATTCCCATGCAGATTTAACTGAGAATTTGCCATTGGTTTCCAACATCCAACAAGGTTCATCATCTTCTTCACCATCTGGAACTTTGATAGTATCCTTGATATGCTGAGCCAATTCCCCGATCTAGAGTATCCGTTATCAGCTTCATGTTCCGTTGACCATTTTCCACAAACTGTCTAACCTCTATCTCTTCTTCTCTAGCAAAGATCGTGAATGATATAATATAGTGCCCCAAGCCTTGTCCAATTCTCATACCAGAAACATGAAGTTCCATTTCTCAAATACCAAAATATCTGTGGCTCAACTACATCTCTTATGTTCACCATCTTCCTCCAAGTGTGTGATCCTTCTCTATCTACTGCCATAGTAGGGTGCCACTTCTTGCAGTATTTGTTAATCATGTAGCTACTCCATAAGCTTCTTTCACATTTGAAATTCCTCTACAACTTAGCAAATAGTGCATTGGAGATATCAGTTAGTGATCTAAGACCAATCCCTCCTTCATCTTTTGGTAAGCATAATTTGTCCCATGCTACCCAATGCTTGCTTTTCACTCCTACAGTATTACTCCAAAAGAATTTGGCAAATATCCTATGAAGTTGCTTTATCACCCCAGAAGGAGGATTCATGGCTGATAGTAGATATACTGGCATGGTTTGCAGCATATGATTAATCAGCACATATCTACCTCCAAAAGATAAAAGTCTGTTTTGCCAAGACATAATCCTTTTCATCACTTTTTTGATCAAATCCTCATAATATATGTCACGACCCAACCCCGTAGGCCGTGACTGATGCCCAAGCTGGGCACCCATACGTACTTACCAACCATAATCGTGCTACTATTAGCATAAGCATAGATAAAGGTATAGCAGACATATATCTATACGTACATATATACATATATACATAACGGACATAAGCCGGTAAGGCTGCCAAAACATAAGGACACAAGCCGTACAAAACTCGCCCACGACCCACACGTTATGTCTACAGACCTCTAAGAATCATAACAGAACCATATGACGGGACAGGGCCCCGCCGTACCCATGAACAACATGTATATACATAGCAGAAAAATCTGTACCAAAAATCGTAGGCTCCGATCAACGGAGCTCTCCAACAAAGCCAGTAATGGACACCCTAAGCTGACGAATCACTGGAACGTCTATCTGTACCTGCGTGGCATGAAACGCAGCCCCCGAAGAAAGGGGGTCAGTACGGAAAATGTACTGAGTATGTAAAGCACGGAATAAAGTAAACAGAATTACAACCGAACTGGGGTTTACAGAACAAGTATGGTAATCAGAAAATCGAATATTTAAAATCGAAAGACTTGCCTTCTCGGATCATATACCCAAAGGGGACTCGTTGTAATATCATAATATCATCACATGTGCATATCGTACCCGGCCCTCAAACGAGGGACTCGGTGAACATATACTCATCGTAATCACATATCATACCATATCCTCATAATAACATGTCATCAGATTATCATATCATCAGATTGTCAAATCCTCAAATTATAGTATTATCAGATTATTATCATAATGTCACATCACATACCCTATAAGGCCCACAATAGGACCCGGCGGACAGAACGTGGTCGCCCCTCCTGCCTTGGGCGCCAAAACTCATCATACTTCGGAAGTTTTGTATATCACCGATCACATCCTCCGTATCATATCACAACTCAGAATCATATCATATGTCAGAATCATATCAGAACTCATCATACTTCGTATCATATCATATATCATAATCAGATCATATTTCAGACGCTCATCATACTTCGGATTGTGCGCACGATAATAACCGGCCCGGGACTCGGCGAAAGAAGTAATAATAGTGTGCACGAGCAGAATCGTAGGATCTATATGCATCTCAAAATACTTATGTCCCTATGCCATGTAAAATCAAATGCAATGCAAACATTTACAAAAAACTTAATAAATTAATCAAAGCAATTCATTACTTACAAATTAACACAATAGTCTAATTGCGTTTCTTCCGATGCCACTCGGCCCATATCAAACCGAACTTTAGGATCATACTTCATATCGGAATCTATATACACCATACTTCTCATTTCAAACTCATTAAGCAAATAGGTAATCGATCCGGGGTTCCACAATAATCACATTAAGCCTTTTCGGAAAATTACTAAGCCTAAGCATAGAAAAGTCTCGGGGCCCACGGACGAGCATCGCCCCGCCCGAGCCCACCTATGAGAGTTGGGGGACATTATGTCTCATGGAATCACCTATGAAGGTTTCGGGCGATCCGAGCTCGTTTACGAAAGTTACGGGAGTTCGTAGTTACGAAACCATCTTTAGGGACACAATTCTTTTTAGAATTTTTAAAACTCATTCATATCAAAACATAAGAACTTTGGATTGGCTACATTAGGAGAATTAACTTTAAGAAGCAAAGAAGAAGCTTATAAGCTCGGATCTTAAGAGTGGAGTTCCTCGAGGTTCGTAGGATATTCACCTTACGTCTAAGACATGCCAAAGAAAGGAAAAGGAAGCCTTACATACCTTGGCCGCTCCTTAAGCTAATCCAAACTCAGGCCTCGGCTCTCCAAAGTCTACTCAACGTCAATGAACACCAACCATTAGCCATAAGTATCTAGGAAATTCAACTCCAAACTATTTCTCAATTCTACCGAAAATCAAGCAAAGACTCTCCCCCGTAAATACAACAACCCCGAGAATTCAACTCGCTAATTTTCAACAACAATACCAACAACCATTTTAATAACATCAACAATCAATTCAAACGCATTACATCGCTAATAATTCCTCTCCTCATATTTCGACGACATGCCAATTATATTCAATTCAAGTTCATACATTCAAAACCATTCAAACCACATTCAATAATACTTTAAACAACTTACACAATAATTCAAACTCTCCAACAAAAGCATCATTCTATCCGAAACTTCTCCAACCCGACCACACAACATGAACACATTCCCTTCTTTCTAAATTCATAAGCTACACCACTAAGTCACACTTTAACAACATTATTCTCACAAATTCAAGAAACTACATTAAGATCACATTAAGCCTCGAATCAGCCCACACGGTTTTGATCTTCAACTTGGATCATTAAACTTCATTTTACACCATAAAAATTCATAACAACGACAACCAAATTACTAGATAACATTAGCTCATTTCTAGCATACCAAACAGCCCTAGTCACGGCCAAACACCAACATACACAATCTCATGAATTTTATTCATTTTCTACACATTACAACACACACAAACATGTTAAATTCATTAACTCACCACCCTTACACACACACACATACACACGGCCACAAACATACACACACACGGCCACAACTTCAACTTCCATATTTCCATGATTTCCATTCATTTCCATGCTCCACAACACATACAAATCATCTATAACATATGAAAAATAAGATTAAACCATACCTCTTTCAATTGATTCTTCAAGTTGGCTAGAGTTTGCTTTTGAACTAATCCTTGTTCCTATTCCAACAACCCTCCATGTTGTTAAGCATCTTCTATGGAGTAGAATTGCTTAGAGCAAATATTTTTCTTCAATTTTTTCCTTGGTTTCTCGGCTAGGGGAAGTGGCCGAATGGCTCTTCTCTTTTTTTCTCAAAATTTCTTGAAATTTCTTGTTTTTGAAGATGAAAAATATGTGTGTCTTATCATCTTAATATCACATATATATATATATATGTATAATGGCCCACACCTTAGGTGGCCGGCCACATGGCAATTTTTTTTTTTCATGAAATGCCAACTTTTTAAAATTTTCTAGATTTTTGACCCCAAATCATTGATGAATTTCCTAGCCTTCCATAATCCAATGTTAATCCCTATATCCATAATATCCATGTGGCCATGAAATCATAACAATTCTTGTTTTGAAATAAATCGTAGTTAAAATCTCAACTCTATCCCGGAGTCCTTTGTTTATCTTTCCGCAATTTTCAACTTTCCAAATGTCCTTACTAAAAATGGAACTTAACCCCAAATGTTTCCTTAACATTTCCAATGTTCAATAAAATCATACAAAATTTATAAGGATCCTTTAAAACGAACATTATTAGGTCTCTCGCTTCATATCTACCACTTATTCCTCCTTCTCCACTTTCTCTTAACTATTCAAGTCCTCACTTCTCCGATTATCCCGACGTACAAAAATGCGGGACACAACATCCTTCCCCCTTAGAACATTCGTCCTCGAATTTTCACCAACCTGCAATGAAGTCCTTATAAGAATTTTGGGGGGGAACTTTTCCTTTTAATTGAATCTTCCACTACACCTTCCGTGGGTAATGTCTTTTTCTACATTTTCTACTTGTGAAATTCGACTCTCCTTCGTTGATAGCCCGCTAGTTTCGATTACCTTGCTTATTTCACCTTATAACCTTCCCATTTATTCAACTTGTAAAGTCCAATATCGTTTCGTGTCATTTCTTTATCTTTAATTCGAACCTTCTATTATCTCTTGGGTAATATCTTCAAGTATTTCGGTTACGTAAATGTTGTCATCTCTTCGTTTTTGTACTTAGGTGCCCAAATTATCCCAAGACGTTTGCTTAACGATGAACTAGCCCTTGTCCACCTCTTTTTTTCTAATCCCGCATAGTGGCGTTATCCACAATGTCCTCACGCAATTTGCTTGTCACTTTTTCTTACTTTTCGTATTCATTCTTTTGCTATTATTGACGAACAATTCTAAGTCCACATCTTAAGATCTTCCCACATCGTGACATTATCTTTCTCAATGCCCTCCTAACTTCAACCTGCTTGCCACTTCCCTTTGTCATTATTATTGATTCGCCTTGTAAACAAGCCTTCTAGGTCGTATCATTTAAGATCTTTCAGATGTTATTTCGATTATCTCCATTTTACATTTGCTTCCTTCGCACTCGCTTCCCCCTTTAGGGGTGTACTTATACTAATTCCCGATTATACTTTTTACCCGATGCCTATATTTCCAGTTTCAATCCGGCGGTATTTTGATTCCGATGTTCTGATCCTCTGACCTCCCACCTACTCGCTTTCTTCCCTTTCCAAATATCGTTGCATTCGAACTTTCCAAACTTAACCCGTGGTAAAACAACATCAACTTGTCTTATAACATTTGTGCCATTTATACTATTTCCCACTTAAGCTTTGCTATCTTTTTCGCTTAAGGCCTTTTCCATACCGCCCTGAGGGTTGCCGGAATACATATATCCGCTGATATAACCATATATGGGGCACACACACCTACGCAGACATGCAATCGCTATCGTCTCACTTACAAAATATTTCCAAACACTGTTCGAACTCACCCCAATTCCAAAATCGTGATACATCTTCTTCTTCCTTACTTGTCTAATTTGCCTCGTTCCACGTGACCTCTTAAAATTTTCGTCTACTCAGTATATTCCGAGTCCCTCTAGACTACTCTAGCTTCCCATTTGCTTCTTTTGGCAGAAGTTGTAAAGTTTTCAGAAACTTCCCAGGGGGTCACCCATCCTGAAATTTCCCTCACCCTAGCACGCTTAACTTTGAATCTTCGTCGGAATACAATGCTTTAATGCTGGTATAATCGCGTTCTCTTCACCGCATGACCTTCGTCACGTAATTTGGAGTAAAGTAAAGTCCTGACAGGTTTCCGGATGCCCTCATGACGCAATTATCGTTTTACCCCTCTCGATCCTCCGTATTCACTTTTCGCCTACGCCTACGACTACTTTCCATCCTCGACTTCTAGATTCATTAATGATAAACACACCTTAATTGCCTCAATTTGTATGCCCGATTATTGGTCCTTAAATTTCTACTTACTGCTATTAAATAATAATCATGCAGCGAATACACATATATAGAACAATCTCCAATAAACACTCATATACCTGTGAGCGAGCTTGTTATATCCCGTATTTCATACCTTCGGATAATTCGAGAAAGTCGCGGCAAGTTAAGGACAGGATCATTTTCAAGAGTTATTTTAATGTACGAGCTGTCGTGAATATTATTTATGACTATTATTAGTATGAAAATATTGTGAGAGGCTAAGGGTAAAAAGAGAAATTCGCAAAATGGTTTATGGAAATAATGTGGAAGGCTAGGGGTAAAATGGTAATATTGAGGAAAGTCGAGGGGCAAAACGGGAATTTTACAAAGGAGTTCATGAAGGTTCCAAAAGGGCCATATTGTCCATGTGAAGAAAAAATAAGGGGAAAGGATGACAAAATAAGTCATCTTTTATTTGGGAAAAATGCAAGAAAAAGAAAAAGAAAAATCTAGAAAAGTGTAGAGGAGGGCATGTGCCCCTCACATGACTTGGAAGAGATATATATATATATATATATATGAGAAGTCTTCATTTTAGTTCAAGAAAAAGAAAAGAAAGAAATAAAGAGAGGAGAGGGGACGGCCAAGAGAGGAAAAAAAAAAAAAGAAAAAGAGAAGAAGCCTTGAAGTATTGGATCAAAAATAATTTTCTTCAAGTATCTCCACTAATTTGAGGGTCCTCTCCAACGTGGGATAATTATTTGAGCAAGAAAGTTACTCTTGGTTGCAAGTTCATGATCAAAGACAAGAAGAGAATCAAGGAAAAAGGTAAGCATTAGCCTTCCCTTATATGTTATGGATGGTTGTATATGTTGTGGTGTGTAGAAAATGAATGAAATTCATGAAACCTTGTGTTGAGAATGTGGCCGTGTATGTGGTGATGTAGCCGTGTGCATGTGTGATTTGTAGGAGCAATGATTCAATGATTCTACTTAGTATTTTAGTTGTTGTTGTTGAGAATTCTATGTTGACAATGAAAGTGTGATGGTTTTAGTTAGAGTTGTAAAAGTTGGAGCTTGGCCGTGTGGTGTATAGGTTGTGTAGGAAAAATGAATAAATTTCTATGTAGTAATTTGATTGTTGTTGATATGTATTCTATGATGGAAATGAGAATTTGATGGTTTAAATTGATGTTGGAATGAGTACGGGCTGATTGGGAGCCAATATGATTTTGGTGTTGTTTCTTTATTTATGAATATAATGTTGCTAATGTGTGTATTGTCGAGGAAGTTTATGAATTTGGAAGATAAAAATGTGTTGGTGATATTGTTTGTTGGAGTTGGAGGATTCGGGTGGTATGGAATCATTATGAGTATTGTAAGTGTTGTTGGAATAATTGTTGGAATTGTTGTTAATAATATGGCCGAGTTGAATTCTCGGGGATGGCGCATTTACAGGGGAAATGCTGCCGAAATTTCTGTAGACAAATGTTAATTCAAGATTTGAATTCTTAGAGATTCTAATGAATGTTTGGTAAATATGACCATTTGTAGATTTTGGGCGAAACGGGAAGTGAGTTTGGACGAGCATAAGGCGCAACTAAGGTATGTAAAGTCCTTCCTTTCCTTCTTTTGGCATGTCCTAGTTATATTAGGTTGGAGTCCGAGCCTCGGAAAGATTACGTGCATAGAAACTCGAGTTTGATTTTGGGTACTATTCATTCAATGTAATTGAACTAGAATCCTTATGTTTTGTTGGAAAAGCGTTTAAACATCCACAATTGTCACAAACGTAACCGAGCCATTCTGAAACTCCCATAGACGACTCCATAGAGTCTAACGTTGTAATTTATGTACGCCACCTCGACTTGACCCGAGGTGGGCCCGCTATTTCCGAATCTGCTCCTATTGTGTTACTAATTTATTTTTGAGCAATAATTAAAGGAAACCTTTAGCTACTCCCTCAACAAATAAACGATAAGTGTTTTGATTATCCCTTGAGTCTTATGACATAGTTTGAAGCATAAAACGATCCTAGAAAGATTATTTGATATAACCCATTGTGATATCCGCAAGACATACACTATGATTATCGTTTGAATTCTTTTATATGATCTATTAGTTGAGTTGTTCTAATTATTCCATTGAACCCTATGATATATTTTGACATATCCAAATAGTCTTAAAAGTTTGTTTAACGAACGTAATCCGTCAGGACATCCGAACAGCTCGTCCTACGATTGTCGTCTTATTCTCTCATAAATGACTTATCGTTCGCACTAACTAATGAGATGTACTTTGGGGTAATTCTGCTCCTTAGTTTCGAGTTTGATATGATTCGTATGCCCTCTCTGATATGAATAGTCTGACATAAGTATTCCGTTACAAGTATTCCGATTCGATTATTCTGATACAGATACTCCGGTACAAGTAATTTGATATGAATATTTTGAGATAGGTACCCCGACATAAGCGTTCTGATGTGAATATTCTGATATGGATATGCGGTTCGAAATAAGAAATCTGTTATAAGTAATCTAATGTAAATATTTGGCAAAAGTACTTTTACTATAAGTATTATGATATCAGTATTTTGATATAAGTATTTTGTCATAAGTATTTTGATACAAGTATTTTGATACAAGTATACTGGCATAAAAATTTTGATATAAGCATTCGGTTTAAATGATCTGTTATGAATGCTCTGATAGTATGATGTGTTCGGTTCCGAGGTACTGTGGTATATGTCCGTCCCCGGCTACCGTGTATATGAATTATGATATACCGATCTCCGGAGTACTGTGGTATATGTCCGTCTCCGGAGTACTGTGGCCGGTTCCGGAGTACTGTGGTATATGTCCGTCTCCGGTTACCGTGAACGGTTTTGGGGTACTGTGGTATATGTCCGTCCCCGCCACGGGTATATGGATTATGATGTGGTCGGTTCCCGGTTCTCGTGGTATATGTCCCGGTTCCCGGGTACCGCGTCTATGTTATGATATGTTCGGTTTCCCGGCGTGGTATCCGTCCCCCGGTACCGTGTACGTGATTATGATATGTTCGGTTTCCCGCGTGGTATATGTCCCCGGGTGCCGTGTGTATGTTATGATGTGTTGTGTTATGGTGACCACATTTCTGTGCCCTATGCATGCTTTTGATTTGTACTATTTATGATCTGAAAGTAAGCGTTTTGATATTCTGGATAAGGTACGTATTTTCTGTACTTCTGACTCTGACCACGATTCTGTATATCAATCTTCCGCACCTCTGATCATGATAAGGCTCTGTTCGATATACTTCGTATATCCGATTCCGATTATGATTTGTTAGCCGCATTCCCGTACATCCGGATTGGTTTATGATTCTGTTACGCATTTATGGCTTTACATACTCGCACATATTCCGTATCCGACCCCCGTTCTTCGGGGCCGCGTTTCATGCCGCGCGAGGTACACCCGATGATTAGCAGAGTTTTGCCGTAAGATGATTCGGCGGATTGGCGAGCTCCATTTTCCCGGAGTGTTGCCGAGTCGTGCTCGTATGCTATGATTTTTATTTATGTTAGAGACTTTGCAGACAGCGTCGTGGGTGTGGTTGTCAGTCGGTATGCGGCTCCATCAGCCGATATGTCGGTCTGTGTTATGTAGTGAAGTTTTGTATAATGACAGATTTGTTCAATTTGTAGGCTACGAGGAAGACTATTTCTGAAAAATTTTACTATGTATTTTATCCTATTTGATTTAAAAAGTTTGACGTGATTTTGTGTGCAGCAAGAGTCTGAGGGTTCGCTCGACCCTAAGTAAGGGTCGGGTGCCCATCACACCCTAATAAGGTTAGAGTGTGACAGAGCTGTTTCCAGCCTGATCTAGTAGGCTATAGAGCGAAGGGTACTCCTCCTCGTCATCCCCCTCGTCTGAATCCGAGGGATATAGGTAGTCCGACGACTCCTGGTTCACCGATGACCAGGATAAAGGGCTGGAATACGGCGTAACGCTTTACGAGGAAGCTAGCGGAACATAGTGCTCCATCATAGGAGCGACCGGCACGATGTCGGGAGCCCTCTCCCGCGACCCCGCCCCTACTCGGACGGATCCGTATCGTGGCTGCTTCCGGGGATCCTCCTCACCGGGGGTCGCACCGTGAGGGATCGTCGCAGGATCCTCCGAAGGATCAGTCTCAATTGAATAGCCAGGGCTTCTCCTGCTTGGTCCTACCTCCTCCCTGGGGGTCAAACACTCTGGGGGGATCGTAGCAGGATCCTCTGAGGGGTCTGTATCGATAGAGTAACTGGGGCTCCTCCCCGCCGGGCCCGAGCCCGAGGTCCCGAGAATACTCTAGGGGCCTTCTTAGCACCCCCATCATCGAAGTCGGCCTCTTCATCTTCGTCAACTGTACCCACCGCAAGAAAGCGTCGAAGTGGTCTTCCCTAGACTCGGCTCTATCGCACGATCTAAGACAGAAGAAAGGTCATTGATTCCTAAATGCCCCGCAGCCCCCTGTTTATATGTGTGGCCGGCTTCACACCATAAACAAGGCTCTGCCGGATACGGTCTATAGACATTCCGAGGACTAACCACTTTGATACCACTTTCTGTCACGACCCAACCCCGTAGGCCATGACTAGTGCTCGAGCTGGGCACTCATACGTACCCATCAACCATAAACGTCCTACTAATAGCATAAGCAGAGTTATAGGTATAGCAGACATATAATTATACATACATATACACATATATACATAACGGACATAAGCCAGTAAGGCTGCCAAAACACGAGGACACAAACCGTACAAACACAACTGTACAGAACTCGCCCACAACCCACACGTGTATGTCTACAGACCTCTAAGAGTCAAATAGAACCATATGACGGGACAGGGTCCCGCCGTACCCATGGACAACATGTATATACATAGCAGAAAAATCTGTACCAAAAGTGTAGGCTCCGAACCAAAGGAGCTCTCCAACAGCAGAATGGATGCCCTAAGCTGATGAATCGCCGGAACGTCTATTTGTACCTGCGCGGCATGAAACGCAGCCCCCGAAGAAAGGGGGTCAGTACGGAATATGTACTGAGCATGTAAAGCATGGAATAAAGTAAACTGAATCATAACCGAGCTAGGGTTTACAGAACAAGTATGGTAATCAAAAAAATCAGAAGACAGAAAATCGAAGGACTTGCCTCTGAATCATATAACCTGTATGTCAGTGTCATACTATAATATCATCACATGTGCATATCGTACCCGGCCCTCTAGTGAGGGACTCGGTAAGTGAAATCATATACTCATCGTACATAGCCATCGTGTAATCATATACATACATATACACCGTACCCGACCCTCTAGCGAGGGACTCGGTGAATAGAATCACATATCATACCATGTCCTCATAATAACATGTCATCAGATTATCATAGTATCAGATTAACAAATCATCAAATTATAATATCATCAGATTATCAGATTATTATCATAATGTCACATCACATACCCTATGCAGCCCATAATAGGACCCGGCGGACAGAACGTGGTCGCCCATCCTGCCTTGGGCGCCACAACTCATCATACTTCGAAAGTTTTCAGATCTCCTGCATCTCCGTCACACATCATATCATATAACCACGGTACCCGGCCAAAAGGGGCTCGGCGTACCGGACACATCATAACACCATAATAATAGTCGCTCATCATACTTCGAAAGCTCATCATACTTCGCATTGTGCGCACGATAGTACCGGCCCGGGACTCGGCGAAGGAAGAAGTAATAGTATGCTCGAGCAGAATCGTAGGGTCTATATGCAATTCAAAATATCCATAACCATATGCAATGCAAACATTTACAAAAGCGTAATAAATTCATCAAAGCAATTCATTAAATTCATTACTTGCAAATTAATACAATAGTCCAGACGCGTTTCTTCTGAATGCCACTCGGGCCTATATCAAACCGAACCTTAAGGATCATACTTCATATCGAAATTATATACATAGCAATTCTCATTTCAAACCCGTTACATATGCAGGTAATCATACTCGGGGGATTCCAACGATAATTACATTTAAGTCTTCTTCGGAAAATCGTTAAGTTTAAGCATAGAAAAGTATCGTGGGCCCACGGGCGAGCATCGCCCCGCCCGAGCCCGCCTATGAAAGTTGGAGGATATTATGTCTTATGGAATCACCTATGAAGGTTTCGGGGCGATCCGAGCTCGTTTACGAAAGTTACGGGAGTTCGTAGTTTCGGGTCATTTGGGAACCATCTTCTTTTAAAAACAAAACTTTTATGCAACATTTCAGATTTAGTCATACAAAAGGACATAAGAACCATAACTCAACTATCTCAAAAACACGAATGTCAAGAGGCAAATAAGAATCTTAGACACGCTCGGATCGTAAGAGTAGAGTTGCCTCGAGATTCGTGTCATATCCTACGTTTAACTAAGACATGCCATAAGAAAGAGAGGTGAGCTCTACATACCTTGGCCGCTCCTTAAGCTAATCCAAACTCAGGCCTCGGCTCTCCAAAATCTACACGACGTCAATGAATATCAACCATTAGCTATAAGTATTTCGGAAATTCAATTCCAAACTCTTCTCAATTCTACAGAAAATTGGGCAGCACCTCCCCTGTAAATACGACACCCCGAGAATTTAACTCGGCCAATTTGTCAACAAAAATAGCAACAACCATTCAAGAATACTTTAAATAATTCGCGCAACATTCCAAATGGCCAAACCAACATACTACATTGCCAAAACTTTCCAATTTCCATAGGAACGATATCAACACGTTTTCTCCTTCCAAATTCATAAACTACATCGACAATCCACACATTAACAACATTATCGTCACAAATTCAAGCAACTACATTAAGACCACATTAACTTCAAATCAGCCCACACGGTTTTGATCTTCAACTAGGATCATTAAACTTCATTTTACAGCATCGAATTCATAACGACGACAACCCAAAATACTAGATAGCATTAATTCATTTCTTGCATGTCAAACAACCTCTACACGGCCCAACATCAACATATATTATTTCATGAGTTTCATGCATTTTCTACACATTACAACAACACACAAACATGCTAAATTCAATCAATTAATCACTCCCTCTACACACACATATCACACGGCCACACACCTACACACACACGGCTACACTTCAACCTCCACACTTTCATGAATTTCATTCATTTTCATACTTCACAACATACACAAATCATCCATAACATATGAAAAATAAGATTGAACCATACCTCTTTCACTTGATTCTTCAAGTTGGCTAGGGCTTGTTTTTGAACCAATTCTTGCTCTTGCTATTCCAACAACCCCTCCATGTTGTTATTCACCTTCTATGGAGTAGAATTGCGAGAAAATTATTTTTCTTGATCTTGCTCCACCTTCTCCTTGGCCGAATGGCCCTTTAAGTTTGCTCTCAATTTTCTTGAAATTTCTAGAGATGAAAATGATGAAGTGTGTCTTTCCCTTGACCATCACACATATATATATATATATGTATAAAATGGGCACATGGCCGGCCATGTGCCCTCTTTTCTCTTTTTTTTTTCTTTTCTTTCCCTCCAAATTTCTCAAATTTTCTAGATTTTTCTTAAATCATAAAAGATGAATTTCCCCTTGCCTAGTCATCTTTTAATTACCTATATCATGCATCCATGTGGCCATGGTCCACTCCACCTTGGACGGCCACCTACCTCTCTTCTTTTATTTTTTTTGAATTTTCAACTTTCCAAAAATAGAATTCTTACTAAAAATGGAACTTAACCCCAAATGTTTCCTTAAAATTTCCATACCAATAAAATCATACACAATTTAAGCCTTTAAAACGAACAAAGGTCTCTGCTTCATATCTCAGAATGGTCTTATCCTTAACTAATCAAAGTTGACTCGGATTATCCCGACGTACAAAAATGCGGGATATAACAATATGCATTGCATCCATAAATTCATACATTATTGCATTGCATTGTATCCTTTGACTTCTTGTAATATTATTGTGATATACTTGTGATCTAGTTGTGATATACAGATTCAGATTAGATGTATTGAGACTTGAAACAGTTGGGCTTAGTTGCTATAACCATAGGCCATAATCTTGAATTACTTATGTTTGACACTCGTTGGCTCAGTTGTACATTTTGGCTTCCTAAATGTAGGCGAATAATGATTGTCAGAACGTCGTGATAACTTCCTGATACTAAGAGTGAATAGTGTAATGGTGGTTGACTGGTGATACTTGAACCAATTGTCTACTGTATGTTATATGAGTTAGAAGGGAGCATGATGTAAGTTAGGCAAACAGATCACTAGGGAGGAATTAAGGAGAATAAGAATCTTTATTTGTTGAGCCTAGAGATAGGTAATGTGCACTGTAGACCTAGTTTTACCTACCATGTTTATTTGTGAGTTCTAATGATGATATGTTCTTCTAACCATTGTCGGCCTATGATGCTTACCAGTACTAGTGTTGCACTGATACTACTCTTGCTACATCCCTTTAAGGGTGTAGATTTTTTCAGGAAATTAATTGTTGGAGTTTTTCGCAAGATGCACGATGCCTATCTTAAAGGCCTCCATTATTTTCATTCCGAGATGGAGGTTGGGTCTTAGATTTATTATTATATTCCGGTTCAACATTAGTCACTCTTGTACTAGTCTAGACCAGGTCATGGGGAAACTGAGTCAGTGTATTTATTAAATGGTTGTAAACCCTTCCTCTAATTTATTTGAATGTATCGGTTTGACTTCTATTTTTCGATTATAATATATCTTAAAGATTATTAAATCTCGTTCTTATTTGTAAATGTTCTGTGTTGGGTTGAGGGTTCGCCTACCGAGGTGGTAATAGTAGGTGCTCGCGCAATATAAAATGGGTCGTGATAAGTTGGTATCAGAGCCTAAGTTACCGGTCTCACAAGTACAAGAGCAATGTCTAGTGGAATGGTATGTAGACATCCGTGCCCATCTACGAGAGGCTATATGTTACACCTCAAAACTTTTCGCGTCATTTGCGTCACGAGTAAACTAACGTAAGCTCGGAGAGGTCATGAAACCCTTATAAGGTTAAGGAATACTCTTAACAAGTGTTAAGCAAGTGTCTAAAGGTTCTGGGATCGAGCAAATCGAAGAAAATAAGGTTGTCAAAAATTTGGCAGAATTTTTGGACAGAATTTTAGGTCAACGTCAGAGAGGTATATCTCCTGGTATATCAGGAGTGTTGAGGTGTTTCAAGAGCCTAAAATGAAGTTCGTCGAGTGTAGTTTCCAACGCAACAAACCGTTCATCAATACGACATTGGATTAGGGAGTTATGAGCATTTTAAGACAGACTGCTAGAAGACTACAAATCTACATGAATTTTCTAGAAACTCACTTAAGGCCCACTAATTCGGCCCAATGGAGCCTAACCCGACCCACACACCTATAAATACCCCTCTAACTCATCATTTTTCATCATTTTTCACTATTTTATCATCTCCACACCTCTCTAGAACTTCCCACAACATTCATCCAATCTCCAATCCTCCCTAAACATATCCCAAATCCTCTAGAATCTTCCTTCAACTTCCACAACATGCACATATATTCCTACAAGTCTATATGATAATTTTGGGTCATTTTTATTTCATTTTTAACATAGCCTCAAGTCCTAGGAAGTCCTATAAACTTCTCCAAACATATTCCAACATATTTCCAAGTCCAAACCAAGGATCAAAGTGAAGATTAAAATGGTTAAGGGTTCCAAGTGAGGTCTACACTTGTCTCCTCTTCTTGAAGATGTTTGGGTGAGTATTTTTAAGGTGAAGTAACCATGGAATTGAAGTGTTCTTGAATTTTGAGGTAAGATTTCATATTAATTTCATGTTTATGAGTTTGTTTGGTAATTATGTTAAGATTTAAGGAGAAGAAAATTGGGGGAAAAGTTCAAATATGCATTTGTTGATAATTTGAGTTGTGAATTAACTTGAGTTATAATTATTAGTATGTTTTGAGCATAATATTGTTATGAGGGATAATAATGATGTTAAGAAATTATCGTATACGAGTGTATAAGGGGTTGGATGAAGTTGTTGTTATGGATTGATTATGAAAAGAAGTTTTGGGATTGAATTGAGTATAGTTTGAATGTAACCTTTTGATTATGGAATTGTTGATGTTTTATTGTGCTTTGGGAGTTGTTTTGAAACTTAGAGGGAGTAGAAGATATAGGGGAGATGCTGCCCGAATTTTGGCAGATTCTAAAAGGAATTAATTTGAGGGCTTAAGACAAGCATATGATGATAAGCCTAACAATAGTATAAATTATCTTGAATGTATATTTACGAGCTTAGGAGGACAAGCGTTAAGTAGTTAAAGTTAAGGCGACCGAAAAGGTATGTTAAGGCTAGTCCTTTTCTCTCTAAAGGCATGATTCTTTTCTTATGAACCCATACATGACTTCCATAACGTCTTTGTTCTCAAAAAGCTAGAAGTTCATGATTATCAAAGTTCTTATGATGCTAAAGCTAGATGTTTTCTATGATGAAATTGGTGATGATGATGATTCCATTTCTAGAGATTTCAAAGCTTATGGTCTTGATGCTATTATGAGATTGTTGAGTTTATTTCATGATTTTTCTTGATTTCATTCATTATTGTTGATCTCACCTTATGATAATTGTTCCTTCAAGGTGAGATATAACGATGATGATTGTTCCATAATATAAATCGGAGGTTACCGACCTTACGTCACTCCGATAAAGTAGTAGCTTTTATTTGGGCTCTCATGCATGCTATGAATATAATATATGTATATAGCTATTTTGTGATATTACCGAGTCCTATTAT
Organism: Lycium ferocissimum; assembly: GCF_029784015.1. Taxonomy (NCBI): domain Eukaryota; kingdom Viridiplantae; phylum Streptophyta; class Magnoliopsida; order Solanales; family Solanaceae; genus Lycium; species Lycium ferocissimum. The sequence goes on along the minus strand of NC_081349.1, from coordinate 1,045,082 downwards.
TTCATTTTACTTATGCATTGCACTCATTCTCATTCTTCATGAATATATAAGGCACATTTGACAGGGGGTGAAAATGTGGCCTATGTTGTGGCGTTTATATATATATATATATATATATATAAGGCATATTTGACAGGGGGTGACGATGTGGCCTATGTTGTGGTGTTCATGTATATATATAAGGCACATTTTACAGGGGGTGATGATGTGGCCTATGTTGTGGTGTTCATGTACATATATAAGACACATTTGACGGGGGGTGATGATGTGGCCTATGTTGTGGTGTTCATGTATATATATAAGGCACATTTGACAGGGGATGACGATGTGGCCTATGTTGTGGCGTTCCTATATATATATATCTATATATGTTTCCTGATATACAGTCATACGGATTCATTCAGATTCACAGACTCACTGGCATGTCTCAGATGTTTTTCCATGATTCTTATGTATATGTTGATCTTATGCCTTACATACTCAGTACTTTATTCATACTGACGTTCTTTCTTATGGACACTGCGTTCATACCCGCAGGTAGATAGGTAGATGGACCAGACCCTTAGGAGCTTCATCAGCGAAGTTTCAAAAGTGTTTCAGTTGCTTCGGAGCTGCAGTTTATTGGTACTACTCTTGTGTATATATATACTTGGGCATGGAGGAGTCCTGCCCCTCCTTCACGGATTCTTGTATTCTATATAGAGGCTCGTAGACAGATGTGTGTAGCTAGAAGTCCCATTTAGATATCAGTTCATATTATTGTATTATATCATGGTAGCCTTGTTGGCTTGTATTTATGGGCATAGCTGTTGATGATTATATAAAGATGTGTCACTATCTTGTAATATGTTCCCTTACAGAGTATGACGTCCATGAGATATCTTTATGGTCCACCTAGAAATGATTATGAGATGTATGTTCAGAGGTGCTCGGTGGGTTAGCTCCGGGTACCCGTCATGGCCCTCTGGTTGGGTCGTGACACTATAGGAAATTTAGGAAATCTCCTTTCTTTCTTTCGAATAGTGCTATTTCGGTCAAATTAATATCTCAGTGTGTCCAATTGGTATCTAGGTGATTCCAATTAGCATCTTAACATTTTGGGATATGTGGTGTGTGGGGACCGACCCCAGGTGAATACATTCTCGACGGGGTTCCTAGAATTGTTTATGAGAGTGAACGTTGAAGTTGTGTCACTGCCAGTGGTGTTGCTGAAGCGGCTAGCATGTCGCGCTAGCGGTTCCTTTTCCGCGAAGGAGGGACAACTGGAGCGCCCCTCCTATTTGTCCACAGCCGCTCCCGCGTGAGCCCATCCGCCTCAGCGCTAACGCCATAGCGGAGGCAAGTCCGCTGAAGTGAGACTGTCAATTCTCCCTCAACCGCTTCTGTGCAGAACCGTCGCTTAAGCATGAGCGCTGCAGCGATGGCCTGGCCGCGGAAGCGGTGTCCCTGAAGCCTCAAACTAGTAGCTTTCTACTGAACATCCAACCTGTGCAATTCCAACCAAAATGCAACCAAAATTCAAACAACACAGCTATTTCTCAAAAACTAGTCACATCAAAACAAAGCCCGACAAGGGCGGAAAGCTATCCAAAACTTATTACAAATTAGATTATCGAAAAACCAAAAGAAAATTGTTTAAACAATGGAACCAAACCACAGAAACGAAAGCGATAGTGTTTGAGATAAAAGGCCTTACAAGGACAACCATAACATCAGATAAAAAAGGGGGTGGGGGGTGGGGGGGTGGGGGTGAAGATCCCTAATCCATCCTCCTGCTCATGGCCCCTGCACCATCAGAGCTGTCGGCATCCTTCATTGATCTGCTCTTCCCACTATCTCCCTTGGCCTTGCTCACCAATGAATACTGGTCAGAGTCGTTATTATCCTGCACGGGTGTACATTTTCTTCCACAGGCCTTTGACACCTCTCTAGGCCTTGAGGTGGACTTTGTCGTGAGACTTGTTCTTGACCCGCTTCTTCTTAAAGTCACTATGAAGCTGGACATGATCTGCGACCAGAGAAGTGTAGACGGCCTGCAAAGTAGAGAGTGACTCACCCATCCCTTTCTGTGCCTCCAAATAGCTCTTCATATCCTCCCTGGTAAAATAGCCCTCGCCAGTACTGGAAGAACCCACCTCCATCGAAGGCCTCGACATACCCTAAAACATCAATAATATCTCATCAAAGCGAGTATTAATGCACTCAAACGGGCCCTGAACCGGGGCAGCTCCAACTCCAGCTCTACCTCCACCCGTACTAGCACTATCACTCATCCCCTCACCAGTCTTTCTCTTCTTGCTATGGATGGAAGTACCATGACCAACCACCCATAATGGGTGAAAATCAGCATCACAATCAACCATGTTGTCCTCAGGCCTCTTATAAACCCTAGCCTTCTTACACAACGAAGTGATCAATGACGGGAACATCAAACTCGACGCCCCATGCCTCAAAAAGTCCTTCTATTCTTCAATCACCTGCGAACCTACATTCACATACATGTTATCCAAGATATAAGCAATCAGAAAGGCCCTAGGATAGGTCACAGAGGTGACATTCCTCGAGGGATGGACCCGACGGGAGATGATGTTCAGCCATCTCCTTGCCTCAGCAGTAAACTTATCGCTCCCTATCCCCACCCTGGACCAACCCTAAGTGATAAAAGCTCTATCCTCCTCAGCCACTAGCTTAGACACCAGCCACTCGCCATTGTCAGCGGTATTTTTGGCCTCCAAAAGTTACACCAAGTTATTATGCACTTTTACGCACCCGGTTTATCGCCCTGGCCCCCACTTTCACAGAGACCCCCCGAATCACAATCCTCGAGTCAGGAGAATCCCGAGCAACGGTAGGCAATATGGCGTAAAATTCCCTTACCCAATTTTCATTGCATCGCCTGGGATCATTAATGAAATGCATCCACTTTATCGCTTGCAACCTCCCCAGACACTCAGGGGCACGTTTCTCTACGTTAATTATGTCGAATCCCCTCTCCAACAGTAAGGGCATGCGCCTCTGCTCTAAGAAATGAGATTCGCATTGGGGACTGATGAAGATTTGATAGACGGGTACTTGCTCCTCTTGTTATTCTTGTTGCTCGTGTCATGACCCAACCAGAGGGCCATGATGGGCACCTGAAACTATCCTACCGAGCACCTCTGAACATGCATCTTATAATCATCTTTAGGTGGACCACAAAGATAGCTCATGGGTATCATGATCTGTAAGGGCATATATCACAAGATAATGACACATCTCTATATAATCATCAATAACTATGCCCACAAACATAAGCCGACAAGGCTGCCAAAATATAATACAACAATATGAACTGATAACGATATAGGACTTCTAGCTACGCACATCTGTCTACGAGCCTCTATATAGAGTACAAAAATCCATGAAGACGGGCAGAACTCCGCCATGCCCAAGTATACATATAAACTAGAGTAGTGCCAATAAATCGTGCCTCCAAAAGTACCAAGGCGCTTAAAACTCCGCCGATGAAGCTCTTAAGGGTCCGGTCCGTTCACCGTCCTACTCGCGGCATGAATGCAAAGGTCCACAAGAAAGGACGTCAGTACGAATATTATACTGAGTATGTAAGGCACGAATAATAACATAACAAGAGATACAAAACATAACATGAGATAAGGATAACCTGTACATCTGATTGCCTCTTAGGCAGATACCATGAATGCTTAGCCTTTTCAAAAAAATATTTCTCATACATATATAACATAATAGTGCTGCGGAACGTGCAGCCCGATCCATAAATATATCATCATTATATATGTTTTCGCGGAATGAATGGCCCGATCCATTTAACCATATATCCCGCGTCCGGGACGATATCATAGTATACCAACTGATCATGTGGTTATGCGTATACAACGCCTCACCTTTCCCCATATCCTATATATACATATTTAATATACATAAATAATATAAGTAGCATGCGTGAGAGTCCAAATAAAAGTTACCACTTTGTCGGAGTGACGTAAGGTCAGTAACCTCCGATTTATGTTATGGAACAATCATCATTGCTATATCTCACCTTGAAGGAACAGTTATTATAAGGTGGGATCAACAACAATGAATAAAATCAAGAAAATCATAGAATAAGCTCAACAATCTCGTGATAGCATCAAAATCATAAGCCTTGAAATTTCTAGAAATGGGGTCATCACTCATCATCATCATCATCATTATCATCTTAGAAAACATATATCCTTAGTATCATAAGAACTTTGAGAATCATGAACTTCTAACTTTTGAGAATAAGGATGTTATGGAAAACATGTATGGGCGCATAAGAAAAGAATCATGCCTTTAGAAAGAAAGGGACAGCCTTAACATACTTTTTCGGTCTCCTTAACTACCTAACGCTTGTCCTCCCAGGGTCGTATATCTACATTCAAGAAAATTCATACTATTGTTAGGCTTGTCGTCGTATGCTTGTCTTAAACCTTCAAATTTAATCCTTTTAGAATCTGCCAAAATTCGGGCAAAGATCTCCCGTTTATATCCCTAGCCCGAGATCACAATACTAACAAAACAACAACAATAGCAACATTAATATCAACAACATCGTCATCAACACCAATATACTCAATAAAACATCCCACACGATGTTTTCCTAATGTCTCAACCAATCACTAGCCTTTACAAAGCCTTAACAACTAAATCTCCATAATCAAAAGATTACATTCAAACTATACTCAATTTAATCCCAAAACTTCTTTTCATAATTAATCCATAACAACAACTTCATACAACCCCTTATAAACTCATATACGACAATTTCTTAACATCATTATTATCCCTCATAACAAGATTATGCTCAAAACATACTAATAATTATAACTCAAGTTAATTCACAACTCAAAATATCATCAAATGCATATTTGAACTTTTCCTCCAATTTTCTTCTCCTCAAATCTTAACATAATTACCAAAAAAACTCATAAACATGAAATCTTACCTCAAAATTTAAGAACACTTCAATTCCATGGTTACCCCACCTTAAAAATACTCACCCAAACATCTTCAAGAAGAGGAGACAAGTGTAGACCTCACGTGGAACCCTTAACCACTTTAATCTTCACTTTGATCCTTGGTTTTGGCTTGGAAATATGTTAGAATATGTTTGGAGAGGTTTCTAGGACTTCCTAGGACTTGGGGATATGTTAAAAATGAGATAAAAATGACCAAAATTTTCATATAGACTTGTAGGAATATATGTGCTTTTTGTGGAAGTTGAATGAAGGGTCTAGAGGATTTGGGATATGTTTAGGGTGTTTGTGTTACACCTCAGAAATTCCCCTTAGCGTACAGTGAATAGACTCATGAAGGGAACGATGAATACGAGGTTTGGGATAAGCGAGAGATAGTGATTGATGGTCCTAATTAAGATTTCCAAAGACATTCGAGTTAGTGAAGGAAAGTTGTTAAGGGAAGCAAGCCATATGTTGGGTATCGAATAAGAATTACGAGTATTAAGTTAATGATATCTTAATTACACCTTGAGGAAGAGTTATAACGTCCCTTAGAATGGTATTGAAGTGAGGAACAAGTGTTAAGAAGGTTCCATAAGGATCGGAGATCAAACGAGTCGACGAAACAATTCTCGAGAAAACTGGACAATCTACGCCGACATATCGGTCGTATAAAAGTATTGACCGTATGTCCAACCGTAGATTCAGCCCGAGATACCATATTTCAATCGACCGGATCTACGGCCGGACATATATACGGCCCGTAGAAAACATACGGACCGTATGTTGGTCCGTATATCTTGGTCGGGCCTGAACTTGATTTTATATAATGACCTCTTCTCATTTCATTTTCATTTCATACTTCACCTCCACACTTCAAGAGACCTCTAGAACATTCCAAACATTTCATCCATGAGAAATCAATAGAAATCAAAGATCAACAACAAGAACTAGAGTGAATCAAGTGAAGGAAACCTCTCTAAAGTCATCCAAACCAAGAAATCTCAAGAAAGAGGAAATAGGGTTTTGGTGGAAAGAGGTGTATTACTAACCAAGGCTTGCTTCTTCATCATCTAAGGTAAGTTTCATGATCTTTCTACGTTGTTTGAAGTATTTATGAGTTGAAACACATGGATTGTAGAAGAGTATGGAAAATGGGTCATAAATGTGTGAATGGTGCCATTCATGAGTAGTAGTGGGATTGAATCATGAAAATGGACATGTTGAAGTTATAAATGCGTTATAAATGACATTTAGAACATGAAATGAGTATTGTGTGAGAAGGAGCGCGGTAATGGAGTTTGGTCATGGTTATGGAGAATTTTAGTGAAATTATGAATTGTGGGAAATGTAGTTAGATGATGCTTATTGTTTGTGATATTGTGATTGTTGTTATGAACGTTGGGAGTTGATATGGAATATGGAGGAAAGTAGTATAAACAAAGGAAACTCTGCCCAATTTTCTTTAGCCTTAAGAAGCACATTATTGTAATTGCCTAGCTAACGACGATACGAACTCTCTTGAAGGTAGAACGTATGCATTAAAGGAGACGAGCAAGCAATCGAATAGTTAAATGACAAAGGTATGTAAGGCTAGTCCTTTATTTCTAAGGCATGACTCTATGGTATGAATGTCACGACCCAACCCCGTAGGCCGTGACTAGTGCCCGAGCTGGGCACCCATACGCACTCATTAACCAGATTCGGCATACAAACGACTCATACATATATAAGGATCAGACGTGGGTCCAAACTGTCGCATACAAACATATATACTGCACAGAAGCCGGCAAGGCTGTCATAATATACATAACATATCGAAGATACATACACGCTGAATAAGGCAGCGCCACCAGGATGGGCCGCCCAAACACAACTCAAACGAACACAACCGGACGGTAACTAATCACAACCCACATATATGTCTACGTACCTCAAGAGTATCAATCGAATCACGCGACGAAGAATGATCCTCGCCGTACCCCCGAATAAACGTACATATATACAACGAAGAAATGTACAAAATATGGGCTCCGGACAAGGGAGCGCTCCAAAGCAGCAGAGTAAGTATCCTAGACTAGCGGATCACCGAATCGGGCGTAGTACATGCGGGCCGAAACGCCCCCGAAGATATCTGGCCGTGCGTAAATATGTACTGAGTATGCAAAGCATGGAATACAGAAATCGAGGCCGTAACCGAAGTAAGGAGCACAGAAAGTAAGCATAACAACCAGAAAACCAAGGTGCTTGCATCTGAAGTACAAATCATACATAAGCGGTACAGAAGACAAATATGATAATCGAATGCCAAAATGTTTACTCCGAAATACAATTCATGCATATCAATGTCATGTATCATATCCGGCCCCTAATGGGACTGGGTGACATAGGTAAATGATCATCATATACATACCGTAACACATCATAACATCATAGCCTATCATATGAGATGACATTTACCGATGTGGGATTCGCCTAAACCAATGTGGGATTCGCCTAAACCAATGTGGGATTCGCCTAAACCAGTGTGGGATTCGCCTAAACCAATGTGGGATTCGCACAAAGAGAGCCCTTACACTCACCCCCCACTTTGGGACTCAGCGTGCCTGCTGAGGTTTGCCCCACCATTGGGTTTGCCCCACCACTGGGTTTGCCCCACCAAACCCCACCATTGGGTTTGCCCCACTACTGGCCCTGATACCAACTGATCATACTCCAGAATACATATATATATAACATATATAACGTGTCCCGGCCCACCAGTGAGGGACTCGGTAAATAAGATCATCATATCATCATGTTATCATATATCATATCATACTTCAGATTATAGCATAGTGCGCACGATAACATAACCGGCCCGGGACTCAGCGAAAGATGTAACAACAAAGTGCACGAGCAGAATCGTGAGTAACCACATGCAGTTTATCACATTTTCAAAGACTCAATAGGATAGTCAAAACAAACCATCATTTAAAAGCCAAGACATTAATTCTTCACTTCTATACTACACATACCTACACGGCCACAACACAACATACATACTTTCATGAATTTCATTCATTTCTACATACTACAACATACACAAACCATCCATAACATATAAAAAGAAGATTAATCCTTACCTTTTCCACTCAACTTCTCAACTTGGCTAGGGTTATAAATGATGAAAACGAGTGGTTTGTTACTCCAAACAATGAATCCACGTTAACAAGGACCCTTCAATTAGTGGGTTTGCTAGAAGAAAATATTTTTTTGATGGCTATTTTTGGTCTTCAATTTTTTCCTACCATGGCCGAATACCCTCCTCTTTTATTCTCCAAGTTTCTTGATTTTTCTCTAAGTGTAGAAGATGATGAGAATGTCTTGCTAGTCATCCAACATATACATATATGAATTGTACAAGTGTCCACACACACCACACACATAAGTTATCAATTAAATTATATATAATATATATATATGGGATATATACATATATATATATATATATATTTGTTGTGGTTCATGACCAATTAATTCTAATTCCAAATTTTCCCTTAATATTCCATACCAACAAAATCATAAGCAACTTATGCTTTAAAATAAGATCGTGGTTAAAAGTCTCGACTTCTTATCCCGGAATAGTCTTGTCCCTAACTTATCATGGTTAACCCGGATTGTCCCAATGTACAAAATACGGGATATAACAATGAATTCTCCTATCTTTCTATGACTTCTCTACACTTATGTATGTATCGGAAATGATGAATCTACGTTATAAAGAGCTCGCAGGAGATGAAGTTAAGAGGTATGTTATAAATAGGATGATAAGCCCAAGTCTAGAGATCCTAAAACTCATGATACAAAATTTCTACGAAGCTAATGACCTTCACGCGATTCTTTGCTGTTATTCATTGTTGCTAGACCTATCTTACGATTTTAGTCTCTTTCCCTTTAAGGCCTGATTTTCCTCCTTCTCCAGGAATTTCCTAAATACCGAAGAACTAGGAGTCTACGTTCATGAATAGCCATATGAGATAAAGATAAGAGATATATTATGAGCACGATAGTAATGACGACGAGTCTATGACTATAAGGAGCTACACATGTATAAGGTAAAGAAGAGAGATAAGGCACGGGCACGATAATGGATGATGATGAGTTAAATCTAAAGAGTCCTAAAGTGAGAAATGATGCCCACGAAGTCAATGATTCTAAGTATGGTTCCATTGGTGCTTTTTCTTATGTACACTCACCTTAAAACGTTAGTCCCTTCAAGGTGAGATACGATGATGTGATTACTCCATAATGTAGTCGGGGTTCCGTGACCTTATGTCACCCCGACGTAGCTATAGTCGCCTCCAAGTCCTAATATATGTTTCGCTGACGTATGTGTATGTAATGATGCTAAGCCATGATATGATGCTTCTCAAAATCTATTGATGTTAATTATTATATACACTCACTTTATGTTTGTTCCTTCAAGGTGAGGCAGAATGCTTATGAATGATCCATAATGAAATCGGGGGTCCACGACCTTATGTCACCTCGATAAAGTATGATTATCTATGAGTCTCTATGCATGCATTATGACGAGTTATGATAAGCATATTATGATGAACATATGATGATATTACACCGCGCCTCTCTATGGGCGAAAGACCACTACGCCGGGCGTAGTGGGCGGCTTATGGATGAGGATAATAACACCGTGTCTATATATACACTATGCAAGCACCACTAGTGGGCGAAGATGAGATGGTACCCCTACCGGAAGGCATGGGACGCGGGCTAATATTATTGATTATCACACCGTACCGTATGGTCGGGCGCTTATACATTTATGCATGTATAACATGATGATGATTATGAGAGTAAGTCCGCATGTATTATTTCTTTTATGATTCGGTTAGGCTTCGATTGCTCTCATTTGATGTCTCCCTTATTTCATTGATGACTTATTATTGTTCATGCCTTACATACTCCTTTGTTCATATCGACGTCCTTTTCTTTGACGCTCGTGTTCATGCCCACCAATAGACAACATCAGACATTAATGCAGATCCATAGAGCATCACGAGATATTTGAGCCCTCCCTTATTCCCAGGTGCTATTTCGAGGCTTTAGCTTTTGTGTACATATATTTTGGGCACGATGGGGTCCTGTCCCGTTCTTATGTCTAGTACTCTGGTAGAGGCTCGTAGATAAGCAGTGTGGGTAGTATGGTCCCATAGTTTTCATGTATGTGTAGATATATATATTATTTTGGTAGCCGAAGGGGCTTATGTTTATAAGAGTAAATATGTTTCAAATGATGATAGTTTTCCATGATTATGAGTATATATTATGAATGAGAGCAGATAAGAACAGAATGAGCGGTGTTCGGTGGTTAGCCTCGGATACCCGTCATGGCCCGTAGCCCGGGTCGTGACAATTTGGATGAAGAAATAAGGGGTAAAACCCCTTTTATAGTGCTCTAGAGTCGGTTGGCACCGACCTAGAGCTTTCCGCGCATTGTAGCGCGCGTGTCGCACTGTAGCTGCACATGTCGCGCACTGTAGCTGCGCGTTTCTGCTCTGCCAGCTTAACTTGTAACGTCCATAATTGTCTACTCCGATGTTGTAGCGACGAGCGATTTATTGCGTTGGAAACTAGACTTCATGAACTTCAATTTAGGCTTTTGCTTTACTTCAAAACTCCTCATATACTAAAAGATATTATTTCCCCAAGTTGTCTCATAGTGTGTTGTTCAAAGTAACGCTCATCTTTTTGCAAAGTCATACTAACTCAACTCCTTCTACTCAGTTCCTTATAGGACCTTCTAGAATTCCTCATATGTATACTTTACTCATAAAATATACTTAATAATGCTTCGTCCCTTATACTCCAAAGTTGTTTTACTTAGCCATAGCTCAACATACTTACGCTCAAATTTTATCAGTGCTTCTCCGCAAGTACGGGGTGTAACATCCTTCCCCCCTTAAAAATATTCATCCTTGAATGTTGTAGCTTGTGAGCTTATGATGTTATCATTGATTTCTTAAATGGTTGTCCTCCCTTAGACTCTGATCTTCTTGCTTCTATGCTAGGGGCGCATCTGTCTTTTCTTATATTCTCCTGACTCTTTGTCGAACTCATCAATTAGTTTCATATCCTCATGTCCTCATGTATGTAACCAGTGGTCAACTGATATCCAACTATCGTCCTGTTCTCATTAAGGTGGTCTTGGCTCATGATCGTTACGGCTCTCTGCCGATGTTGCGAGTGTTCTTAATTGTTGTATCCTTTTGACTTGCTCTTTATTTCTCTATTAGAAGACAACTCTCTTGTTCAGATGTAGCACCTTTCCTTGCTTGCTTATCTAGATGTTAGTTTGAGTTATCCGTCTAGTACGAATTGATCCTATATATATACAATATCATCTCTTTCTAACTTCCTTAGCCGGATTCCTTACTAGGTCCTCGGGCGAATTTTCGTCATGGTTCTGCATGTAGTAGTGCTGAATAATCTACAATAGTATTTTCTCACGCTAACGTCTTATTATCCTCGGTGATTACCGTTCCTCGGCTTCTCCATCTCATACACACTTAATTATGACTTCCTTTTAATGTGAGTATGCTTCCCTCCTTAAGTCCTTAGCTCTCTTATACCAGTGACTAATTGAGACTTAAACTAACCTCCATTCTTCTTCAGCTCTTGATCGTTGTCCTTGCACCATTCTGTTGGCCATTTCATCACGGCAGTTGTTTATACGGTTCTAAGTCATACACTCTCACAATTGATATAACCGGCGACTTGGAATTTCATGACTAACGAGGTACTTCCTAATCTCAGGCAGTATTGCTGTTTTGCTATCCATAGGCCCACTATCTTCCTTTCTCATATCAATATCTCTTCGTTATCTCTTACTTACCAATCTATAAATCGTACTACTGCATTTGAATTCTTAATGTCAACTTTCCCTATATCTTCAATAAATCTAAATTCTCCGAAATCTTGAATGCAACTCATTCCAGTTCCTTTAATTACTAATCATTTTTCCCCTCTAGGGTTCTTCCCTTACATTAAATTAAAATCATTCCAAAATTTCTCTTTGAAAGCATCTCATAATTGTTCATTCAATCATGACTTACCAAACATCCGATTGTCACATTTTCCCTTCATTCTTTCTCTATAGCATAGACATTCAAATAATTCAATTTGTAAAATTTTTGGTAGAGTTTCCTCTATACTTCTTACTGCCTCATTCCTTCACACATCCCAGAGGACACATCCGATGCCTCACAGGGCAATCACAAATACCCGTAACATCTAGCTCAAGTTCTTATATCAAAGTCTATCAATATAAATAAGGCAGGAAACATACCTTTCGGAGTATGAACTTTAATTCTCATCAATTACCTCATAGCGGCATAATTAACTGTTTATCCACAATCACAACATTTAGGGTTAGAATTAGGGATATCACATCCTATAATTTAGCTCTACGGCACGATATAAGATCAGAAGGAATGGTCAATGGTTCCTAAATGCCCTGCAGCCTTTTATTTATAAGTGTGGCGCGCTTCACGCCCATAAACAAGACTCTACTGGACACGGCTCGTAGACATACCCTAGGATGAACTGCTCTGATACCACTTTTGTAACTAGAGGGCCATGATGGGCACCCGGAACTATCCTACCGAGCACCTCTGAACATGCATCTCATAATCATCTCTAGGTGGACCACAAAGATAGCTCATGGGTATCATGATCTGTAAGGGCATATATCACAAGATAATGACACATATCCATATAATTATCAATAACTATGTCCACAAACATAAGCCTACAAGGTTGCCAAAATATAATACAACAATATTAACTGATAACGATATGGGACTTCTAGCTACGCACATCTATCTACAAGCCTCTATATAGAATACAGGAATCCATGAAGATGGGTAGGACTCCACTATGCCCAAGTATACATATACACAAGAGTAGTACAAAAAAATTACAGCTCCAAAGCAACTGGAGCGCTTTTGAAACTCCGCTGATGAAGCTACTAAGGGGCTGGTCTGCCTACCTGTCTACCAGTGGGCAAGAACGCAGCGTCCATAAGAAAGGACGTCAGTACGAATATTGTACTGAGTATGTAAGGCATGAATAACAACATAACAAGAGATACAGAACATAACATGAGATAAGGATAACGTGTACATCTGAAATCCTCTTAGGCGGATACCATGCATGCTTAGCCTTTTCACAAAAACATTTCTTATACATATATAACATAATAGTGCTGCGGAACGTGTAGCCCGATCCATAAATATATTATATCATCATTATATATGTTGCCGCAGAACGAACGGCCCGATCCATTTAACCATATATCCCGCGTCCGAGCATCCCGCATCCGGGACGATATCATAGTATACCAACTGATCAGGTGGTTATGTGTATATAACGCCTCACCTTTCCCCATATCCTATATCTACTTATTTATTATACATATATAATATAAGTAGCATGCGTGAGAGTCCACATAAAAGTTACCATATTATCGGAGTGACGTAAGGTCAGTAACCTCCGATTTATGTTATGGAACAATCATCATCACTATATCTCACCTTGAAGGAACAGTTATTATAAGGTGAGATCAACAACAATGAATAAAATAAAAAAAATCATGAAATAAGCTCAACAATCTCGTGATAGCATCAAAATCATAAGCCTTGAAATTTCTAGAAATGGGGTCATCATCATCATCATTATTATCATCTTAGAAAACATCTATCCTTAGTATCATAAGAACTTTGAGAATCATGAACTTCTAACTTTTGAGAATAAGGATGTTATGGAAAACATGTATGGGTGCATAAGAAAAGAATAATGCCTTTAGAAAGAAAGGGACAGCCTTAACATACCTTTTCGGTCTCCTTAACTACCTAACGCTCGTCTTCGCAAGTTCGTATATCTACATTCAAGAAAATTCATACTATTGTTAGGCTTGTCGTCGTATGCTTGTCTTAAGCCTTCAAATTAAATTCTTTTAGAATCTGCTAAATTCGGGCACCATTTCCCTGTTTATATCCATAGCCCGAAATCACAATACCAACAAAACAACAACAATAGCAACATTAATATCAACAACATCGTCATCAACACCAATATACCCAATAAAACATCCCACACGATGTTTTCCTAATGTCTCAACCAATCACTAGCCTTTACAAAGCCTTAACAACTAAATCTCCATAATCAAAAGATTACATTCAAACTATACTCAATTTAATCCCAAAACTTCTTTCATAATTAATCCATAACAACAACTTCATACAATCCCTTATACACTCATATACAACAATTACTTAACATCATTATTATCCTTCATAACAAGATTATGCTCAAAACATGCTAATAATTATAACTCATGTTAATTCACAACTCAAAATATCATCAAATGCATATTTGAACTTTTGCTCAAATTTTCTTATCCTCAAATCTTAACATAATTACCAAACAAACTCATAAACATGAAATCTTACCTCAAAATTTAAGAACACTTCAATTCCATGGTTACCCCACCTTAAAAATACTCACCCAAACATCTTCAAGAAGAGGAGACAAGTGTAGATCTCACTTGGAACCCTTAACCACTTTAATCTTCACTTTGATCCTTGGTTTGGGCTTGGAAATATGTTGGAATATGTTTGTAGAGGTTTCTAGGACTTCCTTCCTAGGACTTGGGGCTATGTTAAAAATGAAATAAAAATGACCAAAATTGTCATATAGACTTGTAAGAATATATGTGCTTGTTGTGGAAGTTGAAGGAAAGGTCTAGAGGATTTGGGATATGTTTAGGGGTGTTTGGATAAAGAAATAAGGGGTAAACCCCCCTTTTATAGGGCTCTAGAGTCGGTTGGCACCGACCTAGAGCTTTCCGAGCACTGTAGCGCGCGTGTCGTGCACTGTAGCTGAGCATTTCTGCTCTGCCAGCCTAACTTGTAACGTCCATAATTCTCTACTCCGACGTTGTATCGACGAGCGGATTATTGAGTTGGAAACTAGACTTCATGAATTTAAATTTAGGCTTTTACTTTACTTCAAAACTCCTCATATATTCAAAGATATTCTTTCCCCAAGTTGGCTCATACTTTGTTGTTCAAAGTAACGCTCATCGTTTTTCAAAGTCATACTAACTCAACTCAATTCCTTATAGGATCTTCTGGAATTCCTTATATGCATCCTTTACTCATAAAATATACTTAATAATGCTTCTTCCCGAATACTCCAAAGTTGTTTTACTTAGCCATAGTTCAACATACTTACGCTCAAATTTGATCAGTGCTTCTCTGCAAGTACGGGGTGTAACAGCTCGGCTTCTTAATTTTTGGCCATTGTACCTGCGGGGAACAGTAAATTGTGAGGACTCATGTTACCAAATTTAAGAAATCAAAAGCTTTCAATCTACGCTCAAATCTCTGTGGAATTAGTTATTTCCAAAAAGTTCTGGTTGCAGTTTCTGTGCAGGAACCGCTGTAGCGGTCACTCAGACCTCTGTAGCGGAGCCGCTGTAGTGGGCATGATGACCACTTCTGCGTTCTCTGCTATTTCTCCTTCGACCGCTCCTGTGACTCCTTGGGTGCTAAAGCGGAGCTGCCCCAGCAGTGACGTCTTCTCCAACAGACCCGATATTTCCAACACCCAAAGACTTCAAAAACTTGTTTTTATGTACGGATCGAGCAGATATCAAGCATGCAAGATGTTTGCAACCCTTAGAAAATAATTTCTAGCAACAACAAACCCAAATTTTGGTGGAAGCTAACACTCTCTTTCCAAAACAAAATTTCTTTACTATGTTCAAGTTTATCAATCCAAATCTGTGCATTAACTACGCAATATTTGATGTATAGATTATTCTAATGCTAGACAAATGGCGTAATCCAGTTTATCAACACCCATTAAGTCTATCAACCAAAAACCCAAAAATCCCAACTTTTGAATTACAAACCAGTTTATTGAAGCATGGAAACTGAAAAATTCAGTTTCATTACCCTATTACGAGTGTGGTAGAGTGATTTATTACCTTAAGATTGGAGATCCGAGTGAGGTTGGCGTTGATTGCGAATGGCATTTGAAGATCCTTTTTCCTTCCTTAGAGAGCAAAAATATAGTGGTGTAAAGTTGGGTTTAGGAGTAGGATGAAGTGTGGGGATGTTAAGGAGACTTTTATTGTGTTTAAGAGGAAGATAGAAAGTTGTGGAATGGTAGGAGATGGAGAGGCAGTCGGGGATTTGGGGGAGTGTATTTGAGGGAATGGGGAAGGTGGAAAGGGGCAAGGCCTTTTATTATCTAATTCCCAGTTAACCGCTCCAGAGGTTGTCCGACCACTTCCGTGGTACTGTTGCAGCGCTACCTTAGGCCGCTGAAGCAGGATCCTGAAAATTGTTATTTCTAATAATTCAATCCTTTTAATTGTGACCCGAGTTTAATGCCTTACGTATGTGTCCCCAATGGACCTACGATTATAAATCCTTCCGATTCATCTGAGTTATTACCCTTGCGATTTTCTCATAAAAACTAGCAGTCAAGCCATCACAAAGTGTATACCGCTAGAATTAAATTTGTGCATGATGACCTTTTCTGATAAGTCTAGACGGGAGCGGTAACGTTAATTTTTGTGATGCGTTAAGTTGAGTGTTACTTCTTTCACGCCTTTTGTTTACTCAAGCTTATTTAATAGAGACACCGTATCATATAGCTGGTACGAACTTCCATGATATAAAGTTATTCCAAATCAACGCTACTAAGTTCAATTCACGAGCTTACTTCTCCATGCGCCTTGGTTTGCCCCTTGCCGTTCAAGGACGAACGATTGTTTAATTGGTATCTGATGTAACGACCTGTTTAGTTATTATCGTAAATCCCAAAAGATTCACAACTTTTACATCCTGGACTTGTTCGGTTCGTTATGTATTCTCGGTGAACATCTAGCCTAACTGGACTCGTTGTGCGGATAGGAATTAAAATATCAAAATTCGAGACTTGGACCCAGTCAGGCCGCCCCAGCGCTAGGCTGACCGCCACAACGGTCACGCCCTAGCGACCACACCCCCGTTCAAGTGAAGGTGGGAAATGTTCTTCATACCGCTGAAGCAGTCTCGAGGACGCCGAAGAGGTGCCGCTGAAGCTGTAGACTGACCGTTGAAGCACTAGACGACCAGTGATTGAACTATTTAAAACACCATTTATTGACTTGACATCGCAGTTATTTTCCCAAGTTGTAGCCTCCATCTTGAGGTAATTTCAGCTCCTTGAGACCAAAATGTTGGGAAGGTAATCTCCTTAATTCCCGCATTTCCTCTCCTTTAATTTCCCCTCTCCTTCTTACAACAATTTTGATTATGGCAAAGCTTTAAATGAAGGTTCTTTCTTCAAAATTCTTATGAGACCCTTGGGGAATTATAGTAATGATTGTCCTAGAATAATTAGTAGCTCTAAAGATGGCTTCGTTATTGCAAGAATTAGTTTAACAACTAATTTTAAACCCAAATCCTTTCTATTTCTCAAATGGGTTAAGTTGCTTAGTTGCTAATAGTGTCTCATATGAATTATTGAGATAAGTGTGACTTAGGTAAACCTTGTTTTTCATAAAAGCGGTAAAATAGTAATAATCAAGAATCTAGAATGATTATTTTAGAAATGACTATTTTACCCCTATGATTGATTTCTTCAATTGTTGCTTACTCAAATGTATCCATCGTTCTTAGGCCTCTTAGACCTACAATTCTCTACGAAGATGGAAGATGGAAGATGGAATCGAAATGGATGTTTGCACACCTATTCGGCCTTAGGTAGGTTACGGCTTCCTTTCTTGGTAGACTTCGGTTAGACTTGCATAATTCGTGTATTAGATGAAATGGAGAATGCTTGTATAGGACTTCGGAGTTTGGGATTGAAATCTTTGGTTGGTACTGTTATGTGGATTATGTGTTCGGGCTTAAGGCCTGTAGATTCCCTAGGTTCGTGTGTTGGCGTTCCTTTGCGTATTGGTGGATTTTATGTGGCTTGAAAGACTAGTTGTTAGGTACTTGGCTTATTATATTGTCACGACCCAAACCGATGAGCCGTGACGGGAGTCTGACCTCTAGCGACCAAACACCCCTAGACATGTATCTAAAACATATTGAACATCAAAAGCCCATAAATGGCATAAACTAATCTCATAAGAGGGAAACGTCAGAACTCTGTACAATCTGCATATATATACACGACATGCGGAAGAACGATGCGAAGGTAAAGCTGAGGATGCTGCTATATATACCGTACACAAAAGAATAGAAGCCGACAAGTTTACATCAATCGACTACTACATACAAAATGTCTACGTACCTCTGGAATAAAAGGCTGTAGAAAGGACGGACACAGGGCCCGTCATACCCATGTACATACACATCTCAAAAGGGCATACTAAACCCGACCGTAGCTCCGCATCGAATGGAGCGTCCGACCACCACTAGATACAGAGGTCTGCGACCGAGCCGGATCACCTGTCCGCCTGTACCTGAGGGCATGAACGCAGCCCCCCTAGCAACGGGGAGTCAGTAAGGATAATATACCCAGTATATAAGGCATAAGAACAACATATATACATAAGAATCATGGATAAGATCTGAACTCATAAACTAAAATGACTAACTACATGTACTTGTATGAACTAGTATCTGCCTAAATCTGCATAACTGACAATGCCTCTGTGGGCACATAATATGCATGCTCATAACTATCAATGATGGTCGTGCATCTATATGTGTGCGTATATAACGTCTGATATGTGTGTGTATATAACGCCTGATGTATGTGCGTATATAACGCCTGTAAGCCTCTATGGCATCTCATCATATCATACTGGCTCCTCTGTGGCCATAATCAATATCATCATCATAGTAGTAATATGTATATAATGCCTATATCTCTTCTCATACTTTACATATATCTAATATTCGCGTACATAACGCCTTCTAGTCACGGGTCAATGTACATAAATATATAATGAATGAAATGCATGACTAAATTGTATGCACAGAACTGGCTACATAAGACTGGACCCATGAATAGAAGGATTACTCATAAATGGGGTACATGAACATCAAATACTGAAGTGCTTCTAATGCTTCTAAGAGTAGAGTAATATGGAAGCTCGCTTATTCGCTTGTTGGATCATATCATAGGATCATGCCAAAAGAAGGAAAGAACGACCTTAACATACCTGGAAGTATACTCAATAGTCCAACTTCTACCTCTCGAACTTACAAGTCTACAATTAAGATAACATAGGGCTTAATTAGGCTATTTACTTCACTTACTAACCTCCTTTAGATGCATATAGAGCTTAACGATTTGTAGGCAATAATTTCCTTGGTAAGCTTACAACTCTCCAACTTCTCATTCGATCCCACATCAACTACAATACTCACATCAACAATGACAACACACACATATATATATATATATATATATATATATATATATATATATATATCAAAATATACGTAAACCCGTTTCCAATCATCTCTTAAAATAACCCTAAGTCACTATCTTGTCTTTCATCAACTCATCACCTCCACAACTATCCCCTTTTTACTTAGAATCACTAAAAGTCTTGATACTCTAGTTAAATATAGAGTAGAAATCATCTACATACCTTGAGGGGTCAAGAATCCCAAGAATCACTTCAACTTCAACTCCCCCAAACTTCACAACCCTAAAGAAATCCAAGAAGCAACCTTCCTCTTCACCATCTCGGGTTTACGGGGTCTGGGTTTGGTCTAATCTTCACTAATATGATGAAAATTATTAGGAGAGAATATCCTAGGGTTTTTCTGATTTGGAAAGGAGGAAAATGTGAAATAGGGTCGTGAACTACCTATTTATACTTGGAAGCCAAAAAGGCTACAGCGGTTCGGTTCGATGAGCGGGTCGACGGCCCGTCGTCGTGTCGACGGTCCGTTGACTTGCGCCGTTGACCTGGGCCTGCAGATGCAAGGCTGCGGGATCCTATCGACGCCGCACATCGACGATCCGTAGACCATGTCGACGACCCGTCTATGATGACTGGTGTCCTGCAGATTTTCTGATTCAGTTCGGATCGCATCGATTTGATTTGTTCAACTTCTAACTCTATAAATTGCCAGGAATATCTGCTGGTACCCTCATACACGGGGTAAGACATTTTGTACCTTCAAACTCGAGCTCGGGTCTCTATTCCAGGGGCATACCCAATTAGGAAATCGGAACATTTGTCCTCGAATGTTCGAACAATCCTGGGTTATAAAATTTTTGATAGAGTTTCTCCTGTACTTATACCAATCCATCTTGCACGCAAAGAACCCAAAATAATGCCACACAGGGCCACATACTATAACACACAATACAATGGCCTCACACGACCAATCACGATAACTGAAATGAAATAATACCTGAGGGTGATGATGCCTCAGACCGAACCTCCTGTACTGCTGGGAACAAATGCGGGTACTCAGTCTTCATTGCCTCTTCCGCTTCCCAAGTCACTTCCTCAACATTATTATTCCTCCACAAGACTTTAACTGAAGATACATTATTGATCCGCAACCGACGGACCTATCTGTCTAATATAGCCACTGGAACTTCTCCGTATGATAACTGCTCGGTCACCTAAATGTTATTCACTGGTACCACTCTCGAAGGATCTCCGATACACTTACGAAGCATTGATACATGAAATACTGGATGTACCGACTCTAACTCAGAAGGCAATCCTAGCTCATATGCAGCCGTGCCCACTGTACGAATGATCTTATATGGCCTAATATATCGAGGGCTCAACTTACCCTTCTTGCCAAACCTCATCACTTCCTTCATAGGCGAAACTTTCAGGAACACCCAGTCGCCTACCTTGAACTCTAGCTTACGTCGCCGATTATCCACATAGGATTTCTGTCGACTCTGAGCTGTTAGCAATCTCTCTCTAATCACTTTCACCTTTTCAACTGCTTGCTGAATTAAGTTTGGGCCTACTAACTGGTTTTCCCCGACATCGAACCACCCTATGAGCGATCTACATCTCCGCCCATATAAGGCCTCATAAGGAGCCATCTGAATACTGGAATGGTGACTGTTGTTATATGCAAACTTTATAAGAGGAAAATGATCATCCTAATTGCCTTGAAAGTCAGGTACACAAGCTCTAAGCATATCCTCAAGGGTCTGTATAGTACGCTCTGCTTGTCCATCTGTCTGTGGATGAAAGACCGTACTAAGACTCACCTGAGTCCCCAATCCTTGTTGAAAAGACTTCCAGAATTTGATTGTGAACTGTGCTCCCCTATCTGAAATAATGGCTGTAGGAACACCATGAAGTCGTACAACCTCCTTAAGATAAAGCTTTGCATAATCCTCAGCTGTATAAGTAGTTCTGACAGGCAGAAAGTGAGGGCGACTTTGTGAGCCTATCAACTATGACCTATATAGAATCACACTTCCGTTGAGTACGGGGCAACCCTGTAATAAAGTCCATATTAATTACCTCCCACTTTCATGTCGGAATCTCCATAGCCTACAATAGACCTCCAGGCTTCTGGTGCTCTATTTTGACCTGTTGACAATTTGGACACCGAGCGACAAATTCTGCTACATCTCTCTTTATACCATCCCACCAATAAACTTCCTTGAGATCATGATACATCTTCGTTGGGCCTGGATGAATAGAATAGCGGGAGTAATGTGCCTCTCCCATAACCTGCTGACGGAGCCCTGAAACATTAGGGACACATAATCTGTCTCGATACTTGAGTGCTCCATCACCTGTGATCACAAAGGGTGTCTTTTCTTTCTGAGGTGCTATATCTCGGTAATGAACTAAAACATGATCCTCATACTGACGCTCCTTTATCTCCACCACCAAAGATGATACCGCTGTGTCTTAAATAGTAACTCCTGCATCACCTGAATCTATCAATCAAACTCCGAGGCTAGCCAATCGATGAACTTCACGGACCATTTCTCTTCTCTCTAGCCACCCGTGCTACAAGCTACCCATAGATATACGACTGAGGGCATCGGCTACCACATTAGCCTTCCCGCGATGGTACAAAATATTCACATCATAGTCTTTTAACCACTCTAACCATTGCCTCTGACGCAAGTTCAAGTCCTTCTGCTTAAAGATGTACTGGAGACTCTTATGATCAGTATAGATATCAACATCGACACCGTATAAGTAGTGCCTCCATATCTTCAAGGCATGAATCACTGCCGCTAACTCAAGGTCATGGGTTAGATAATTCTTCTCGTGCTTCTTCAACTGTCTACAAGCATAAGTGACAACTCTACCATGCTGCATCAACACACAGCCCAATCCAACACCTGAAGCATCACAATATACCACATAGCCATCTGCTCCTTCTGGAAGAGTCAAAACTGGTGCTGAAGTTAACTTATCCTTCAGTGTTTGAAAACTCTGCTCACAAGCATCTGTCTATTGGAACTTAGCTGATTTTTGAGTCAATTTGGTGAATGGGGCTGAAAGAGATGAAAATCCTTCTATAAACTTTCTATAATAACCTGCCAAGCCCAAGAAACTACGTATCTCCGTTGGTGCCGTGGGCCTTGGCCAATTCTTCACATCCTCAATCTTCTGGGCATCCACTCTAACGCCTTCCTCTGAAATAATGTGACCCGTAAAGCCACGAGAAACCCAACTCACACTTAGAAAACTTGGCATGCCACTCTTTACGTCGAAGAGTTACAAGTACTGTCCGTAGATGTTCGGCATGATCAACCTCTGACGGCGAATAAACCATAATATCATCTATGAACACAATCACGAATAAGTCTAGAAAGGGCCTGAATACACGATTCATCAAATCCATGAATACGGCTGCGGCATTAGTTAGCCCGAACGACATAACACGAAACTCATAGTGGCCATACCTAGTCCGGAATGCCGTCTTCGGAATGTCCTCTTCCTTGACCCTGACCTGGTGATATCCTGATCTCAAGTCTATCTTCGAGAAATATTTAGCGCCTTGTAACTGATCGAATAAATCATTAATCCTCAGGAGTGGATATTTATTCTTTACAGTCACCCTATTCAGTTGCCTATAATCAATACACATTCGCAAAGAGCCATCTTTCTTTCTTACAAATAACATCGGCGGTCCGCACGGTGATGTACTAGGCCTGATAAAGCCCTTTTCGAGCAAATCTTTCAACTGCTCTTTCAATTCTTTCAAATCCGCAGGTGCCATCCTATAAGGAGGAATAGATATTGGCTGAGTGTCTGGCAATAGGTCGATAGTAAAATCAATCTCCCTCTCTGGGGGAATACCTGGAAGCTCGTCTGGAAATACATCTGGGAACTCATTAACCACAGGAACAGACTGAAGGGTCGGCGACTCTGCTTGCACATCTTGAACTCGAACTAGGTAAAAACTATACCCTTTTAGGATCATTTTTTTTTGCCTTAAGGTAGGAAATAAACCTACTCCTAGGCGACGCAAAGATTGCCCTTCCAATCTAGGACTGGCTCACCTGGAAACTAGAATCGAACCATCTTTACTCTACAATCAACATTAGCATAACAAGAAGCCAACCAGTCCATGCCCATAATAACATCAAAGTCCATCATATCTGACTCAATCAGATCTGCTATGGTATGACGGTCACAAACTATAACAATACAGTCTCGGTATACCCGGCTAGCTATAACCAGATCACCAACTGGCGTAGACACCTCAAAAGGTTTAATCAACTCGGGCTCTATCCTAAACTTGCCGGCAACAAAGGGCGTAACATACGATAAAGTGGAACCTGGATCAATCAGTGCATAAACATCATGGGAGGAAACTGATAATATACCTGTAACAACATCAGGAGACGTCTCGCGGTCCTGTCTACCAGCCAATGCATACACGCGGTGTTGAGGACCGCTCGAGCTGGATGCTCCACTCCTCCCTACGCCCCCTACCGGCGTCGAAAAAATTGCCCCGGGGCGCACCGCAAAAGGTGAGCCGGCCACGCACCCCCGTAGGCTGAACCATACCGTACCAACCCCCCATCGGCACTCCTCCTCCCGTGGCCTTCTTCCGGCCGCCTACAAGTATAGCAACCATGTAAGCCCAGCCGACACTGGCCTGCATGTAACTTGCCACACTGGGTACACCGTGGCAAAAGGGGCCCATCCGGCTTCGACCCGTCCGTACGAGAGTACGATGCTCTAACTCGGTCGCTCCGAAATAAGAAGACCGAACAAACCTAGGGCCTGAGAGTCATCGAGGTGCACTCCCTGCGGGCTGATAAGAATATCTGGAATGCTGCTGTCGCTGTCCTCCCCTGAACTCACCAACCATATCAAAAGATCTAGCTCTCTCACCACGGCCCCGGTCATGCTTACGCTCTATCCTCCGCTGGCGTTTACGATTCTCCAAATTCTGTGCATACGCCTTTATACGAGAGATATCCATGTCTGGCTGTAGTGCAGCGGTCGTACACTCATCTATCAAGTGTGGCCCTAGACTAGCCACAAAGTGATGAACTCTATCCTCCATCTCAGCCACTATGGCTGGGGTATATCTGGCCAAGGAATCAAAGTGTACACAATACTCTTGAACACTCATACTACCCTGCTCAATACGTAGGAACCTGTCTGCTCGGGCCTGTCGGACCTCTGGAGGTAAATAATGGTGAAGAAAAGCATCTGAGAACTCTCGCCACATAGTTGGAGGGGCATTTTCTCCCCTAGATAACTCCCATGCCTGATACCACTGTATCGAAATATCCCGGAGTCTATATGAAGCCAACTCCACTGACTCAACCTCATCCGCGTGCATAACCCTCAAGGTCCTCTGCATACAACAATGAAATCCGGGGGTCCATATTTTGCTTTTACCACGAAGAAAACTCGAAGGACCTAACCCAAGGAAGGTCTTAACCCTCGAACTACATCGGGCCTGTTCTTTGGTCAACACCGACTCCCGGTCGGCCGAGCACCGGCGACTACTAATCTAGTCAAGAATCGTACGGCATCCCGTATATCCCGGCCTACTCTCGTTCGGCCGGTGAACCGGCGGCGTAGATGCGCCGAAGGCGGGGTATGCGATGTCTCGGATGGCCCCTCGCTCGAATCTCATCCCGGGCCCTCGTGGCACCGAGTATGACTAGTGGCCTCGGCTGGGCCCCCCCTCTCTTGCCCTTTTGGGTGTAGCCGTAGCTTTCTTGCGGGGCATCGGCGAAATCGAACAATTCATCAGAAGTGAACGCTTAACACAGGGCTCTATCGCACAATCTAAGAGAGAAAGAATGACATCCTCCTAAATGTCCTGTAGCCTCTTGTTTATAAGTGTGGTGCACAACACGCCCATAAACAAGACTCTACTAGACATGGTCTGTAGACAACCCTAGGATGAAACCGCTCTGATACCACTTCTGTCACGACCCAAACCAATGTGCCGTGACGGGAGTCTGACCTCTAGCGACCAAGCACCCACACAGACACGTATCTAAAACATACTGAACATCAAAAGCCCATAAATGGCATAAACTGATCTCATAAGAGGGAAACATCATAACTCTGTACAATCTACATATATATACACGACATGCGAAAGAACAGTGCAAGCCAGCTAGGCTGCTACATATACTGTACACAAAAGAATAGAAGCCGATAAGATTACATCATCCGACTACTACATACAAGCGTCTACGGACCTCTGCGGAATAAAAGCTATAGAAAGGACGGGACGGGGCCCCATCGCATACCCGTGTACATACACGTCTCGAAAAGGGCGTACCAAAATTGAGCGTAGCTCGGATCGAATGGAGCGTCTTCGACTACGCTAGATCTAGAGGGTCCTGCGAGGCCGGACCACTTGTACGTCTCCCCGTACTGGCGGTATGAACGCAGCCCCCCGAGCAACGGGGAGTCAGTATAGATAATGTACCGAGTATGTAAGATATAAGAACAACATATATACATAAGAATCATGGATAAGATCTAAACTCATAAACTGAAATGACTAACTGCATGTACTTGCATGAACTAGTATCTGCCTAAATCCGCATAAATCTGCGTCACTCACAATGCCTCTGTGGGCACATAATATGCATGCTCATACCTATCAATGATAGTCGTGTATCTATATGTGTGCGTATATAACGACTGATATGTGTGCGTATATAACGCCTGATGTATGTACGTATATAATGCACAAAAAGCCTGTGACATCTCGACATATCATACGGCTCCTCTGTGGCCATAATCAATATCATCATCATAGTAGTAATGCGTATATAATGCCTATATCTCTTCTCATACTTTAAATATATCTAATATTCGCGTATATAACGCCTTCTAGTCACGGGTCAATGTACATAAATATATGATGAATGTAATGCATGACTAAACTGTATGCACAGAACTGGCTACATAAGACTGGACCCATGAACAGAAGGATTACTCATAAATGGGGTACATGAACATCAAAGACTGAAGTGCTTCTAATGCTTCTAAGAGTAGATTAATATGAAAGCTCGCTTACTCGCTTGTTGGATCATATCATAGGATCATGCCAAAAGAAGGAAAGAACGACCTTAACATACACAAGTATACTCAATCGTCCAACTTCTACCTCTCGAACTTGCAAGTCAACAATTAAGATAACATAGGGCTCAATTAGGCTATTTACTTCACTTACTAACCTCCTTTAGATGCATATAGAGCTTTACGATTTGTAGGAAATAATTTCCTTTGTAAGCTTACAACTCTCCAACTTCTCATTCGATCCCATATCAACTACAATACTCACATCAACACACACACACACACACACACACACACACACACACACACACACACACACACACACATACATATATATATATATATATATATATATATATATATATATATATATATATATCAAAATATACGTAAACCCGTTTCCAATCATTTCTTAAAATAACCCTAAGTCACTATCTTGTCTTTAATCAACTCATCACCTCCACAACTATCCCCTCTTTACTTAAAATCACTAAAACTCTTGATCCTCAACTTAAATATAAAGGTAGAAATTATCTACACACCTTGAGGGGTCAAGAATCCCAAGAATCACTTCAACTTCAACTCCCCAACCTTCACAACCTTGAAGAAACCCTAGAAGCAACCTTCCTCTTCACCATCTCGGGTTTACAGGGTTCGGGTCTTGTCCAATATTCACTAATATGATGAAAATTATTAGGAGTGAATATCTTAGGGTTTTTTTGATTTGAAAAGGAGAAAAATGTGAAATAGGGTCGTGAACCACCTATTTATACTTGGAAGCCAAAAAGGCTACAGTGGTCTTGCCCTGTCGACCTGCATCTGCAGATGCAAGGCTGCGGGATCCTGTCGACGCTGCACATCGACGGTCTATTGACCATGTCGACGATGACTGGTGTCCTGCAGATTTTCTGATTCAGTTCAGATCGTATCGATTCGATTCCTTCAACTTCTAACTCTATAAATTGCCAGGAATATCTGCTGGTACCTTTGTACACGGGGTAAGATATTTTCTACTTCCAAACTCGGGCTCGGGTCCTATTCCAGCGGCATACCCGACTAGAAAATCATAAGTTCTACTACTACGAACACGAGAGGTGTAACATATATTCTATTGATGAGGATTTCTCATATGATGTGCATAAATGTGTCCTGTGTTATTTAATATGGAACCCTAATTTGGTATTTGAATTGATAGACGTGCCAAAGAACATTAAATGATTCTAGACTGGATGTTTAGTAGTTGATGCCATAAGTTAGAAGCGTAGTTATCATGTATTGATGTCGTGAGGAAGTAAGGGAATGAGATGATATTGTTATTGTGATTTTTTCCGTGTCCATTGGTGACTAGTGTTAATCTCGTTCATGATATTGTAGTATCCTACTTGTTGTTTGAGACGAGGATAGTAATTCCATTATGGCTTATTGTGTAGCCTATTTCATGCTATTGTTGGTGTGCCCATGCGTGGTACTTTTGATATTGATTTGATGATTGACACTGAACTCATACATTGCACGCATTCTCATTGTTATAGCCCGTATTTCATACGTTCGGATGTTGTGAGACAATGGTGAGAAATTAAGGACAAGACTATGTTCTAAAAATAATTTTAATGTATGAGTTATTAGGAATATTATTTATGAACATTGGTGTCGTGGAAATGTTGAAAAAGGGTTAAGGGTAAAAAGGAAAATTTGCAAAGTGGCATTATGGGAATAATGCGGAAGGCAAGGGGCAAAATGGTAATTTCACAAAGTCCAAGAAAATCTTTGAAAGGTCAAAGTTTGCATAAGAAGGAATTGGTCTTCTTTATTAAATTTCAAGAAAAGGAAGGAGAATTCTAGAGAAATGAAGAAAAGGGGGGCTAAGTGTAAATTACAAAATATATGGACCAAAGCTTGCATGGCAAGACTCAAGTATTCATCTTTAATTTTTGAAAAATTCAAGGGAAAAGAGAAGAAAATTCTAGAAAGATGAGGAGGAGGACATGTGTTCATATTTTTATTTAGAGGGCTTAAGTATATATATATATATATATATATATATATATATATATATATATATATATATATATATATATATAAGTGAGTGGTGTAACAAAATAAGACATTTCTTTTGAGTCATGAAGAAAGAAAAAAAAAAAAAAAAAGAGAAAGAGGAGCTAGGTTCGGCCAAGCTTGAAGAAAAGGAGAACCTTGAAAAAAAAAAAATCAAAAATTATTTTCCTACTAATTGGAAGGTCCCTAGCAAAGTGAAGTACTCGTTGGAACAAGAAAAATCGCTCAATTGTATGCAATTCGTAATCCCAAGCCAAGTGGAAGGTTGAAGAACAAGTGGAAAAGGTAAGGCTTAAATCCCTTCTCTTATGTGTTGCGGATGATGGTATATATTGTAGCATGAAGAAATGAATGAAGTACATAAAAATATATATATTGGAGGCTTGGCCGAATGGTGTAATGAAATGGTAAGGTATGATGAATTGATTTTATGTGGAATTTTAATTGTTGTTGTGGATGGTTTGTATATGTTGTAGTATGGAAAATGGATGATAAGCATGGAACCCGTGTACATGGTAGAAACCGTGTGGTGTATGTAGTGGTTAATCATGTATGTAGCATGTTGGTTGTTGTTGTTACGTCAAGAAATGAATGAAAATTTATGGAAGTGTGCATGCCATGTTTGGCCGTGTGTTGTGTGTGTCGTGTTGTATGAGTTGGTCGTGTGTGTTGTGTTGCATAGGAGGAATGAATTAATTTTACTTAGTCTTGTGTTGTGTTGAAATGTGTAGAGATGGAAGGAAATGCATGAAAATATGTTAAGAAGTGGTTGCGGCCGAATAGTAGGTGCTTTGGTAAGTTATGGTAAATTGATGTTATTTGACATTTTAATTGTGGTCATTATGGGTTATGTGGTGTTGAATGAAGGGTGTTGTTGAAGTTAACGTATATGAATGATGATGACATGTATGGTTGTTGTGGAATTGGAAGGTTTCGGGTAAAGTAAAATGTTGATTGAGTTGTTGAAAGATTATGTGAATTAAATTGAATTGAATATAAATGGAATGTTGTTAGTAAGATTGTTAGTATTGTTATTGGTTTGGCCGAGTTGAATTCTCGGATTGTTGTTAATGGATGAAATGGGCCGAGCCATATTCTCGGGACGGTGTAATTACAGGGGAGATCTTTGCACTTAACGAAATTTCGTGATTATAAGTAAATGTATTTGAAGGGTTAATAGAGGCATATGATAATGAACCTAACAATTTCGTTAATCGTCTTGAATGTAGACTAGCAGCAACAAGTTTGGACGAATAAGCGTAGCTAGTAAGGCGCGACGCAGGTATGTTAAGGCTCGTCCCTTTTCCTTCTATGGCATGAATCATACGTTGCGATTTTATAAATGCTCCCATAACGTCCTTATTTTCAAAAGTTGGAAGTTATGATTTCAAAGCATGATTTTCCTTCCTAAAAGTTTATGAATGTTTTCCAAAATATCCATTTTACTCCAAAATCCAAGTTTTACGATTTTTGAAAGTTTCTATGACCAAAACAACGACTATGATTTTATGATGACAATGACGATGCCAGATATGAGAAAACGTCTATGATGAATATGTCAAGGATATGTTCTTACCATGAATACGACGATATGAAATGTTAAGCTATTTTTGGATAATGACTATTTTAAAGGTTTCAAAGTATGTGAAATGATAGGTCATGATTCTTTTTATGTTTTCCCGTGATGTTATCCTTGATTGATAGTCTCGCCTTATAATCGTTCCCTCAAGGTGAGACAAGCGCCCATAGTTATTCCATAATGTAATCAGAGGTTTCCGACCTTACGTCACTTCGATAAAGTTATAGCTTTTGATTGGGCTCCACTGCATGCTTATGATGGATGTTACACTGGCCTAGAGGGCCGGGCATGACCACCACTACGGTAAGCGTAGTGGGCGGCATATGATTACACCGTGCCTAGAGGGCCGGTCATGACCACCACTACGGTAGGCGTAGTGGGCGGCATATGATTACACCGGGCCTATTTGGCCGGGCACGATCCCCACTAGTGGCGCGGCAAGAGATTTACCCCGGACGCGGGAGGCCCGGACGCGGGCTAGTGATGTTATGTGATTCAGACAGACTATGGATGCATATAAGAGTAACAGTAAGCATGCATGACTCCGCCTTAAGAGGCACTCAGATGTACAGACTTCTTTTACAGCACATGATATGTTCTACAGTTCCATTTTGTTATTACTCATGAGTACAGTTTTTACTATGTTGCTACTCATAACTATATCTTCTATTATGTTACTATTCACGCCTTATATACTCAGTACAATGCTCGTACTGACCCCTCTTCTTCGGGGGCTGCGTTTCATGCCGCGCAGGTACACCCAGATGATCAGAAGCCATTATAGAAGATGTTCCAGCGGAGTTGGCATCTCCATTTGCTCTGGAGAGTTGCCCGGTCAAGAGTCCTATGCTATGATGTCATGTTCGAGTTAGAGACTTTGCAGACAGAGTCGTGGGTCTAGAGTGTCAGCTTTACAAAGGGGTCCACTAGTTGATGTATTTTTATTATAACTTATGTTACAGAGCCCTTATGTTTACAGACTGTGTTTAATTTGAGAAACGACGAAAAGATTTTTTTTGAAAATTTTACTATGTATTTTACCTACAATTGATTTAAGAGTCTAAAGAGATTCGATAGGTAATAAGAGGTAGCGGGTTCGCTCGGCTCCGAAGGCGGGGTCGGGTGCCCATCACACCCTAGTAAGGTTTGTGTGTGACAAAGTGGTATCAGAGCAGGTCGGTCTAAGGGTTGTCTGCAAAGTCGTGTCCGGTAGAGTCCTGTTTATGGGTGTGAAGCCGGCCACATTTATAAACAGGAGGCTGCGGGGCATCTAGGGATGGTTGACCTTCTTTCTTTCATTAGATCGTGCGATAGAGCCAAGACATAGGAAATAAAATTCCTTATACTCATCGTTGAATTCCGCAGGCGCCCAGTATCGATGGAAAAAGGCGAATGATGATATGGAAGTCGAAAGAGGTAAGACCGGACCGATACATTTGTCTGTTACGTGGAGCGGGGAGCCGGACGGGAAGTAGTCATACACCCGAGGCAAAAAGTGAACATTGGGAATGGAAAAGGGTAAAACGGTAATTGTCAAAGAAAGGACGTATTATGAAAATGTTTCGGAAGGTAAGGTTTCGGCGGCTTCAGATCGGGCAATAAAGGTCATACGAGAAAGTGGACGCGATTATAGTGGCATTAAGGCACCGAATTCCATCAAAGTTTCGAGGTTAAGCGTGCCCAGGTGGGAGTAATTCTAGGATGGGTGACCCCCTGGGAAGTTCACAAGAAATTCTACACATTTGGACATAAGAGGCAAATAAGAGGACAGGGTAATCTAAGGGAAACTAGAGTGTATGGGATGGTTGGAAACCTTAAGAGGATGCGTAAGACAAGGTGGATTAGCTCGGTAAAGAAACAGGGAGCGTGTATAACACAACCCTAGAATTAGGATAGGCTTGAATAGCATTTGGACGTATTTTGTGGGCTAGCTGATAGTAATTATATATATATATATATATATGTGAAGATGTAGGGTATTCCAAAATGATTGTATAGGTGAATATTGGAGTTCCAGTAACCGGCGCTATGGCAAGGAGGGCATTAATCAAACAAAGGAATCGAAGCCCGAGTGATAGCGAAAGTAAATGGTCTGGTGTTAGGAGGTAAGGCGTTAGTGCCTGCGATAGATTAAGACTGAAGAATCTAATACAGTGATAGTTGGAAAGGAAGAAGAATGAGCTAATGGAAAACAAGGAGACCAGAGGGTACGGAGGGGTGAACGATAAGACATTGCAGCAAAAGGGAAGGATGTGGAGTCCGAGGACCGATTCCAATAAGTAGGGCCAAGGGGATAGTAACTGCGATAAGGAATGTGAAGTAAGAGAAAGGGATGACTAAGCTTAGCGACGATGCAATGAAGTTCTAGTTTTGAAAGTAATATAAAGGAATAAATGTATAGCCATACTAGTATGGTTGCCATAGGCATGGGAGAGCTGTCTTGAGAGGATGACCTAAGAAGGGGCGAGGTCTATGTGCTAGAAAGGAATAGTTCACGAGCTTTAGAACCCATGTGAAGAGATAGTAAGAGAAGGAAGGTACTCGAAGGCGGTTAGCATATAAGGAGCCCCCCCAAAGGGGGGGAGACCATATTATATTAAACCTAGAAAGGAATTGCAACACCAACACTATCAAGTGTCAGAAAAGGAAATCTATTAGCTTGGAATCAAAGTTCAAAATATGTCGGCGTGTCGCAAGAATACCTGGGAGAAGAGTAGAAGCGAAATAACAATGAGTATATTAACGGATAGACCTGAGGACAAAGGAATAGCCTACAGCCACATTGGATCGTTAAGTAAAGATTACGTACTAAGACATGGCTTCCGTTAAGGTGCGGTGACGAGACAATAATGGAAAAGAAAGGACCCGAAAAGAACAAGGATGATGAGGTGACACAATGAGTTAGAAAAACCTATGACAAGGAGCAAAGACTCATGAAAAGGGTCAAGGGGTTCGATTATAAGGAAAATAAGGTAAAAGGATAAGGAATGGGCATAAAGGAAAGAGCAGCTATAAAAGGAACCCTCCCGGAGTATTATCATGCCCATAAGGTTAGTTGAACATTCGAGGACGAATGTTCTAAAGGGGGGGAGGATGTTATAGCCCGTATTTCATACGTTCGGATGTTGTGAGACAATGGTGAGAAATTAAGGACAAGACTATGTTCTAAAAATAATTTTAATGTATGAGTTATTAGGAATATTATTTATGAACATTGGTGTCGTGGAAATGTTGAAAAAGGGTTAAGCGTAAAAAGGAAAATTTGCAAAGTGGCATTATGGGAATAATGCGGAAGGCAAGGGGCAAAATGATAATTTCACAAAGTCCAAGAAAATCTTTGAAAGGTCAAAGTTTGCATAAGAAGGAATTGGTCTTCTTTATTAAATTTCAAGAAAAGGAAGGAGAATTCTAGAGAAATGAAGAAAAGGGGGCTAAGTGTAAATTACAAAATATATGGACCAAAGCTTGCATGGCAAGACTCAAGTATTCATCTTTAATTTTTGAAAAATTCAAGGGAAAAGAGAAGAAAATTCTAGAAAGATGAGGAGGAGGACATGTGTTCATATTTTTATTTAGAGGGCTTAAGTATATATATATATATATAAGTGAGTGGTGGAACAAAATAAGACATTTCTTTTGAGTCATGAAGAAAGAAAAAAAAAAAGAAGAGAAAGAGGAGCTAGGTTCGGCCAAGCTTGAAGAAAAGGAGAACCTTGAAAAAAAAATTCAAAAATTATTTTCCTACTAATTGGAAGGTCCCTAGCAAAGTGAAGTACTCGTTGGAACAAGAAAATCGCTCAATTGTATGCAATTCGTAATCCCAAGCCAAGTGGAAGGTTGAAGAACAAGTGGAAAAGGTAAGGCTTAAATCCCTTCTCTTATGTGTTGCGGATGATGGTATATATTGTAGCATGAAGAAATGAATGAAGTACATAAAAATATATATATTGGAGGCTTGGCCGAATGGTGTAATGAAATGATAAGGTATGATGAATTGATTTTATGTGGAATTTTAATTGTTGTTGTGGATGGTTTGTATATGTTGTAGTATGGAAAATGGATGATAAGCATGGAACCCGTGTACATGGTAGAAACCGTGTGGTGTATGTAGTGGTTAATCATGTATGTAGCATGTTGGTTGTTGTTGTTACGTCAAGAAATGAATGAAAATTTATGGAAGTGTGCATGCCATGTTTGGCCGTGTGTTGTGTGTGTCGTGTTGTATGAGTTGGTCGTGTGTGTTGTGTTGCATAGGAGGAATGAATTAATTTTACTTAGTCTTGTGTTGTGTTGGAATGTGTAGAGATGGAAGGAAATGCATGAAAATATGTTAAGAAGTGGTTGTGGCCGAATAGTAGGTGCTTTGGTAAGTTATGGTAAATTGATGTTATTTGACATTTTAATTGTGGTCATTATGGGTTATGTGGTGTTGAATGAAGGGTGTTGTTGAAGTTAACGTATATGAATGATGATGACATGTATGGTTGTTGTGGAATTGGAAGGTTTCGGGTAAAGTAAAATGTTGATTGGTTGTTGAAAGATTATGTGAATTAAATTGAATTGAATTGATATAAATGGAATGTTGTTAGTAAGATTGTTAGTATTGTTATTGGTTTGGCCGAGTTGAATTCTCGGATTGTTGTTAATGGATGAAATGGGCCGAGCCATATTCTCGGGACGGTGTAATTACAGGGGAGATGCTGCCGAAATTTCGGCAGATTATAAGTAAATGTATTTGAAGGGTTAAGAGAGGCATATGATAATGAACCTAACAATTTCGTTAATCGTCTTGAATGTAGACTAGCGGCAACAAGTTTGGACGAATAAGCGTAGCTAGTAAGGCGCGGCGCAGGTATGTTAAGGCTCGTCCCTTTTCCTTCTATGGCATGAATCATACGTTGCGATTTTATAAATGCTCCCATAACGTCCTTATTTTTAAAAGTTGGAAGTTATGATTTCAAAGCATGATTTTCCTTCCTAAAAGTTTATGAATGTTTTCCAAAATATCCATTTTTCTCCAAAATCTAAGTTTTACGATTTTTGAAAGTTTCTATGACCAAAACAACGACTATGATTTTATGATGACAATGATGATGCCAGATATGAGAAAACGTCTATGATGAATATGTCAAGGATATGTTCTTACCATGAATGCGACGATATGAAATGTTAAGCTATTTTTGGATAATGACTATTTTAAAGGTTTCAAAGTATGTGAAATGATAGGTCATGATTACTTTTTATGTTTTCCCGTGATGTTATCCTTGATTGATAGTCTCGCCTTATAATCGTTCCCTCAAGGTGAGACAAGCGCCCATAGTTATTCCATAATGTAATCGGAGGTTTCCGACCTTACGTCACTCGATAAAGTTATAGCTTTTGATTGGGCTCCAATGCATGCTTATGATGGATGTTACACGGCCTGTAGGCGGCATGACCACCACTACGGTAAGCGTAGTGGGCGGCGTATGATTACACAGAGGGCGGGCATCCCCACTAGTGGGCGGCGATGATTACCCGGACGCGGGAGGCCCGGACGCGGGCTAGTGATGTTATGTGATTCAGACAGACTATGGATGCATATAAAAGTAACAGTAAGCATGCATGACTCCGCCTTAAGAGGCACTCAGATGTACAGACTATTTTTACAGCACATGATATGTTCTACAGTTCCATTTTGTTATTACTCATGAGTACAGTTTTTACTATGTTGCTACTCATAACTATATCTTCTATTATGTTACTATTCACGCCTTATATACTCGGTACAATGCTCGTGCGACCCCTCTTCTTCGGGGGCTGCGTTTCGTACGCGCGGTACACCCGGATGATCGAAGCCATTATAGAAGATGTTCCAGCGGAGTTGGCATCTCCATTTGCTCTGGAGAGTTGCCGGGTCAAGAGTCCTATGCTATGATGTCATGTTCGAGTTTGAGACTTTGCAGACAGAGTCGTGGGTCTAGAGTGTCAGCTTTACAAAGGGGTCCACTAGTTGATGTATTTTTATTATATCTTATGTTACGAGCCATTATGTTTACTGTCGTGTTTAATTTGAGAAATGACGAAAAGATTTTTTTTGAAAATTTTACTATGTATTTTACCTACAGTTGATTTAAGAGTCTAAAGAGATTCGATAGGTAATAAGAGGTAGCGGGTTCGCTCGGCTCCGAAGGCGGGGTCGGTGCCCATCACACCCTAGTAAGGTTGGTGTGTGACAAAGTGGTATCGAGCGTGTCGGTCTAAGGGTTGTCTGCGAAAGTCGTGTCCGGTAGAGTCCTGTTTATGGGTGTGAAGCCGGCCACATTTATAAACAGGAGGCTGCGGGGCATCTAGGGATGGTTGACCTTCTTTCTTTCATTAGATTGTGCGATAGAGCCAAGACATAGGAAATAAAATTCCTTATACTCATCGTTGAATTCCGCAGGCGCCCAGTATCGATGGAAAAAGGCGAATGATGATATGGAAGTCGAAAGAGGTAAGACCGGACTGATACATTTGTCCTGTTACGTGGAGCGGGGAGCCAGACAGGAAGTAGTCATACACCCAGGCAAAAAGTGAACATTGGGAATGGAAAAGGGTAAAACGGTAATTGTCAAAGAAAGGACGTATTATGAAAATGTTCGGAAGCTGTAAGGTTTCGACTGGCTTCAGATCGGGCAATAAAGGTCATACGAGAAAGTGGACGCGATTATAGTGGCATTAAGGCACCGAATTCCATCAAAGTTTCGAGGTTAAGCGTGCCCAGGTGGGAGTAATTCTAGGATGGGTGACCCCCTGGGAAGTTCACAAGAAATTCTACACATTTGGACATAAGAGGCAAATAAGAGGACAGGGTAATCTAAGGGAAACTAGAGTGTATGGGATGGTTGGAAATCTTAAGAGGATGCGTAAGACAAGGTGGATTAGCTCGGTAAAGAAACAGGGAGCGTGTATAACACAGCCCTAGAATTAGGATAGGCTTGAATAGCATTTGGATGTATTTTGTGGGCTAGGGCGATAGTAATTATATATATATATATATATATATATATATATATATATGGTATTCCAAAATGATTGTATAGGTGAATATTGGAGTTCCGATGAATCAGGCGCTATGGCAAGGAGGGCATTAATCAAACAAAGGAATCGAAGCCCGAGTGATAGCGAAAGTAAATGGTCTGGTGTTAGGAGGTAAGTGTTAGTGCCTCTGCGACAGATTAAGACTGAAGAATCTAATACAGTGATAGTTGGAAAGGAAGAAGAATGAGTTAATGGAAAACAAGGAGACCAGAGGGGTGAACGATAAGACATTGCAACAAAAGGGATAGAGTGTGGCGATATAGATCAAAAGGGAAGGATGTGGAGTCCGAGGACCGATTCCAATAAGTAGGGCCAAGGGGATAGTAACTGCGATAAGGAATGTGAAGTAAGAGAAAGGGATGACTAAGCTTAGCGACGATGCAATGAAGTTCTAGTTTTGAAAGTAATATAAAGGAATAAATGTATAGCCATACTAGTATGGTTGCCATAGGCATGGGAGAGCTTTGTTGAGAGGATGACCTAAGAAGGGGCGAGGTCTATGTGCTAGAAAGGAATAGTTCACGAGCTTTAGAACCCATGTGAAGAGATAGTAAGAGAAGGAAGGTACTCGAAGGCGGTTAGCATATAAGGAGCCCCCAAAAAGGGGGAGAGACCATATTATATTAAACCTAGAAAGGAATTGCAACACCAACACTATCAAGTGTCGAAAAAGGAAATCTATTAGCTTGGAATCAAAGTTCAAAATATGTCGGCGTGTCGCAAGAATACACAGGAGAAGAGTAGAAGCGAAATAACAATGAGTATATTAACGGATAGACCTGAGGACAAAGGAATAGCCTACAGCCACATTGGATCGTTAAGTAAAGATTACGTACTAAGACATGGCTTCCGTTAAGGTGCGGTGACGAGACAATAATGGAAAAGAAAGGACCCGAAAAGAACAAGGATGATGAGGTGACACAATGAGTTAGAAAAACCTATGACAAGGAGCAAAGACTCATGAAAAGGGTCAAGGGTTCGATTATAAGGAAAATAAGGTAAAAGGATAAGGAATGGGCATAAAGGAAAGAGCGACTATAAAAGGAACCCTCCGGAGTATTATCATGCCCATAAGGTTAGTTGAACATTCGAGGACGAATGTTCTAAAGAGAGAGGATGTTATAGCCCGTATTTCATACGTTCGGATGTTGTGAGACAATGGTGAGAAATTAAGGACAAGACTATGTTCTAAAATTAATTTTAATGTATGAGTTATTAGGAATATTATTTATGAACATTGGTGTCGTGGAAATGTTGAAAAAGGGTTAAGGGTAAAAAGAAAAATTTGCAAAGTGGCATTATGGGAATAATGCGGAAGGCAAGGGCAAAATGGTAATTTCACAAAGTCCAAGAAAATCTTTGAAAGGTCAAAGTTTGCATAAGAAGGAATTGGTCTTCTTTATTAAATTTCAAGAAAAGGAAGGAGAATTCTAGAGAAATGAAGAAAAGGGGGGCTAAGTGTAAATTACAAAATATATGGACCAAAGCTTGCATGGCAAGACTCAAGTATTCATCTTTAATTTTTTGAAAAATTCAAGGGAAAAGAGAAGAAAATTCTAGAAAGATGAGGAGGAGGACATGTGTTCATATTTTTATTTAGAGGGCTTAAGTATATATATATATATATAAGTGAGTGGTGGAACAAAATAAGACATTTCTTTTGAGTCATGAAAAAAAAAAAAAAAAAAGAGAAAGAGGAGCTAGGTTCGGCCAAGCTTGAAGAAAAGGAGAACCTTGAAAAAAAAATTTCAAAAATTATTTTCCTACTAATTGGAAGGTCCCTAGCAAAGTGAAGTACTCGTTGGAACAAGAAAAATCGCTCAATTGTATGCAATTCGTAATCCCAAGCCAAATGGAACGTTGAAGAACAAGTGGAAAAGGTAAGGCTTAAATCCCTTCTCTTATGTGTTGCGGATGATGGTATATATTGTAGCATGAAGAAATGAATGAAGTACATAAAAATATATATATTGGAGGCTTGGCCGAATGGTGTAATGAAATGATAAGGTATGATGAATTGATTTTATGTGGAATTTTAATTGTTGTTGTGGATGGTTTGTATATGTTGTAGTATGGAAAATGGATGATAAGCATGGAACCGTGTACATGGTAGAAACCGTGTGGTGTATGTAGTGGTTAATCATGTATGTAGCATGTTGGTTGTTGTTGTTACGTCAAGAAATGAATGAAAATTTATGGAAGTGTGCATGCCATGTTTGGCCGTGTGTTGTGTGTGTCGTGTTGTATGAGTTGGTCGTGTGTGTTGTGTTGCGTAGGAGGAATGAATTAATTTTACTTAGTCTTGTGTTGTGTTGAAATGTGTAGAGATGGAAGGAAATGCATGAAAATATGTTAAGAAGTGGTTGCGGCCGAGTAGTAGGTGCTTTGGTAAGTTATGGTAAATTGATGTTATTTGACATTTTAATTGTGGTCATTATGGGTTATGTGGTGTTGAATGAAGGGTGTTGTTGAAGTTAACGTATATGAATGATGATGACATGTATGGTTGTTGTGGAATTGGAAGGTTTCGGGTAAAGTAAAATGTTGATTGAGTTGTTGAAAGATTATGTGAATTAAATTGAATTGAATATAAATGGAATGTTGTTAGTAAGATTGTTAGTATTGTTGTTGGTTTGGCCGAGTTGAATTCTCGGATTGTTGTTAATGGATGAAATGGGCCGAGCCATATTCTCGGGACGGTGTATTTACAGGGGAGATGCTCGAAATTTCGGCGGTTATAAGTAAATGTATTTGAAGGGTTAAGAGAGGCATATGATAATGAACCTAACAATTTCGTTAATCGTCTTGAATGTAGACTAGCGGCAACAAGTTTGGACGAATAAGCGTAGCTAGTAAGGCGCGAGCGCGAGTATGTTAAGGCTCGTCCCTTTTCCTTCTATGGCATGAATCATACGTTGCGATTTTATAAATGCTCCCATAACGTCCTTATTTTTAAAAGTTGGAAGTTATGATTTCAAAGCATGATTTTCCTTCCTAAAAGTTTATGAATGTTTTCCAAAATATCCATTTTTCTCCAAAATCTAAGTTTTACGATTTTTGAAAGTTTCTATGACCAAAACAACGACTATGATTTTATGATGACAATGATGATGCCAGATATGAGAAAACGTCTATGATGAATATGTCAAGGATATGTTCTTACCATGAATGCGACGATATGAAATGTTAAGCTATTTTTGGATAATGACTATTTTAAAGGTTTCAAAGTATGTGAAATGATAGGTCATGATTACGTTTTATGTTTTCCGTGATGTTATCCTTGATTGATAGTCTCGCCTTATAATCGTTCCCTCAAGGTGAGACAAGCGCCCATAGTTATTCCATAATGTAATCGGAGGTTTCTGACCTTACGTCACTCCGATAAAGTTATAGCTTTTGATTGGGCTCCAATGCATGCTTATGATGGATGTTACTGCGGTGAGCTCTATTTGGCGGGCACGATCCCCACTAGTGGCACCGGCGTATGATTTACCCGGACGCGGGAGGCCGGACGCGGGCTAGTGATGTTATGTGATTTATGGATTCGGAACGGACTATGGATGCGTATAAAAGTAACGATGGCATGCATGACTCCGCCTTAAGAGGCACTCAGATGTACAGACTATTTTTACAGCACATGATATGTTCTACAGTTCCATTTTGTTATTACTCATGAGTACAGTTTTTACTATGTTGCTACTCATAACTATATCTTCTATCATGTTACTATTCACGCCTTACATACTCAGTACAATGCTCGTACTGACCCCTCTTCTTCGGGGGCTGCGTTTCATGCCGCGCAGGTACACCCAGATGATCAGAAGCCATTATAGAAGATGTTCCAGCGGAGTTGGCATCTCCATTTGCTCCGGAGAGTTGCCGGGTCAAGAGTCCTATGCTATGATGTCATGTTCGAGTTAGAGACTTTGCAGACAGAGTCGTGGGTTTAGAGTGTCGACTTTACAAAGGGGTCCACTAGTTGATGTATTTTTATTATATCTTATGTTACGGAGCCATATGTTTACGAGGCTCGTGTTTAATTTGAGAAACGACGAAAAGGTTTTTTGAAAATTTTACTATGTATTTTACCTACAATTGATTTAAGAGTCTAAAGAGATTCGATAGGTAATAAGAGGTAAACAGGTTCGCTCGCTCAGAAAGGCGGGGTCGGGTGCCCATCACACCCTAGTAAGGTTGGGGTGTGACACTCATCCTTCATGATATACTGTTGATACATTGATGATACTTAATAAAACACTGTTATGAGCTGGGCTCAGTTGGATGAGAGTGACGTGAGGACTGATGTCCGATGTTTATCCCAGAATCGAGCAGGAGTGTAGTGATTGCCGAGGTTGGTGCCGAAATTGTGAGGTAGCGATTGCCGAGGTTGTTGCCAAAATTGTGAGGTACGTGGACTTCGCGGGTCCCCCATGGGTTGTGCTGCTGAGATGTGATGTTCCATCATTGGAGTACATGTTTACGGTGCATATGCATTGCATCCATAAATTCATACATTATTGCATTGCATTGTATCCTTTGACTTCTTGTGATATTCTTGTGATATACTTGTGATCTAGTTGTGATACACGAATTCAGATTAGATGTATTGAGACTTGACACATTTGGGCGTAGTTGCTATAACCATAGGCCATGATCTTGAATTACTTATGTTTGATACTCGTTGGCTCAGTTGTACATTTTGGCTTCCTAAATGCAGGTGAATAATGAATATCAGAACATCGTGATAACTTCTTGATACTAATAGTAAATAGTGTAATGGTAGTTGACTGGTGATACTTGAACCAATTGTCTACTATATGTTATATGAGTTAGAAGGGAGCATGATGTAAGTTGGGCAAACGGATCACTAGGGAGGAATTAAGGAGAATAAGAATCTTTATTTGTTGAGCCTAGAGATAGGTAATGTGCATTGTCGACCTAGTTTTACCTACCATTTTTATTTGTGAGTTCTAATACTGATATGTTGTTTTAACCATTGTCGGCTTATGATGCTTACCTGTACTAGTGTTGTACTGATACTACTCTTGCTACATCCTTTTTGGGGTGTAGAGTTTTTCAGGAAATTGATTGTTGGAGTTTTCCGAAAGATGCACAGTGCTATCTTGAAGGCCTTCATCATTTTCATTCCGCGATGGAGGTTGGGTCTTAGATTTATTATTATATTCCGGTTCAACGTTAGTTGCTCTTGTACTAGGCTAGACCAGGTCATGGGAAAACTGAGTCAGTGTATTTATTAAATGGTTTTAAACCCATCCGCTAATTTATTTGAGTGTATCGGTTTGACTTCTATTAATTGATTATAATATATCTTGAGGATTTTTAAATCTCGTTCTTTATTTGTAAATGCTCTGTGTTGGGTTGAGGGTTCGCCTACCGAGGTGGTAATAGTAGGTGCCTATGTGATCTAAAATGGGTCGTGATACTATTGGAGTCAGTTAGTTAGTTAGTTAGGAGGTTAGAGGTGGTTAGAGTGTAACTAATTGTAGTTAGTGTTAGCTGGATACAGCTGTACATCATGGATAGGAAGCTATATAAGCTTGTACTTGTAACATTATATTTTTTCTTAGATCAATAGAATGAAGCTGCAAATTTTCTCTCTTCGTCTTCAGTGGCTCATTGATCTCGTTTGTTCTACAGTTGAGTTTGATTAATCCAAACTCAAGTTCACAAACTAACATGGTATCCGAGCGGGAGTGACTGGATCGTGCACACGATTAATTGTTTTGTGATTTCTTCGAAGGTTTTTTCTTTGGAAATTCTTCGAACCTTTTTTTCTTTGAAACCTTGCACATGGATACCGAGAAGATTACATACACACAACCTTTGTACATTCATCCATCAAATACTCCAG
The DNA here is from genome assembly GCF_029784015.1 of Lycium ferocissimum. Classification (NCBI taxonomy): domain Eukaryota; kingdom Viridiplantae; phylum Streptophyta; class Magnoliopsida; order Solanales; family Solanaceae; genus Lycium; species Lycium ferocissimum. The sequence goes on along the minus strand of NC_081349.1, from coordinate 1,001,970 downwards.
GATTAGTTCTAGTTCCAACTGTGTTGATTGGATTGGAGAATTATGGTATGTGGCATAGAACGATGACAATTGCCATGCAAGCTAAGCAAAAATTAGATTTTGTAAGTGGTACTTGTAAAAAAGATCAGTATAAGGATGAATTGCTTGAGGATTGGAAAACTTGCAATGCAATCATCTTATCCTGGATCATGAATACAGTATCACCTAATCTTCGAAGTAGAATTGTGTATGCATCAACTGCTCATTCGGTTTGGGAAGACCTAAAGAAGCGACTTGATAAGGTGAATCATACTCACATTTTTCAATTGCATCGAGAAATTGCTACGATTTCACACGGAACAGACTAGGTGTCAGTATATTTGTCACGACCCAGCTAGAGGGCCATGACGGGTACTCGGAGCCAGCATACCGAGCACCACCTGCCAGACTTATCATCAAACTCAAATTGAACATATATCATTCTCAACACAATCTTATCATGAAATGATCTTCGAATGCCTCTTATAACATATATGTACATAAGCCCATGAGGCTACAAAATGATATACAAGATATACACCAAGAAGATCCCGAGACATCGACTACCCATACATATGTATCTACGAGCCTCTAACTGGAGTACTGAAATCATTAGGACGGGACAACACCCCGCTATGCCATAAATATGTACACAAAAGAATATACCAGTGTCATGACCCAACCCCGTAGGCCGCGACTAGTGCCCGACCTGGGCACCCGTACACACCCATTAATCAGAAGTAACGTACGAATAACTTATACCGGTACAAATAACATATATTTACCGAAAAGTGGAACGTCGCCCTGAAGCTGTCACAAATGTACGGATATACATATCGCTATCGCAATCCAATGAGATAATATCACATACAAGCCGATATGGCGATCATAATATAGGGGGGACGTCCAAATCACAAATCACACGGACACGGCCGAACAAAGGTGAATACCCATAACCCACAAATATATGTCTACAGACCTCTAAGAGTCATAACAGAATCATATGACCGGACAAGGCCCCGCCGTACCCGTGAATAACATATACATGTATGCAGTAACAAAAGCTGGACCAAGTATAGCCTCCCGAACAAGGGAGCGCTCCAAGTCGGCCTAAACGGAACCTAAGGCCGGTGGGTCATCCAATTAAATACCTGCACCTGCGCGGCATGAAACGCAGCCCCCGAAGAAAGGGGGTCATGTCACACCCCGATCTCACTAGGGTGTGATGGGCACCCGACCCCGTAACCGGAGCCGAGCGAACCCACTGACTCTTTCTACGTACTAATTTTTTTTTGAAATCTCTGCATCAAGTATACATAACAAAACTGCTGCTTTAGAATCAAATAAAATATGTGACTGTACAAAACTTGCATTATAGTACAGACTGACTCCAAAACCCACGACTCTGTCTGCAAAGTCTCTAACTGTGATCAGAAATCCTGGCACGTGTACTCTGACTCGGCTACACTCCAGGCCAAATGGAGCTCGCCAACTTCGCTGGTACATCTTCTATATTAACTTCGATCCGTCTGAGTGTACCTGCGCGGCATGAACGCAGCCCCCCGAAGAAGAGGGGTCAGTACGAGCAATGTACTGAGTATGTAAGACATGAACAGTAACAACATAGTAAGAGCTGTATCTGTACATATGGAACATATCACGTATGAAACTGTAACCTGTGCAGAGTAATAACGGTATAGAAACATAGACCGTATCATAGGATGAAGGAGTAACCTGTACATGTGAGTGCCACTCAGGGCGGAGGCCATGCATGCCCAGCTTTTTCTTTTCTTTTTCCTGAACACGGTGTTTTTATTCTTGTACATAGAAAACAGATACTTTTCGGAAAACGGTACTTTTTACTCACGATTCGTACGCCGAATTCATCGGCTCTCCCACCCCCCTCCCCAACGTGTCCCAAATATATCACATTATATATATATATATCACATAAACAGACGCCGCGTACGGCTCTCCCATATCCCGCGTCCGGGCATCCCGCGTCCGGATGATAAGCCACCTGAATCGGGGACACGGTTCTCCCCATTCCCCACATATACAATGCACACATATACATTCATCAATATCAAGTATTATATACATTATCATATAAACAAAGCATGGGAGCCCAAGGAAGGTCATATGTCTATCGGAGTGACGTAAGGTCGGTAACCTCCGATTGTGTTATGGAATAACCATGGGCGCTTTGTCTCACCTTGAAGGAACAATTAATAAGGCGAGACTATCAATGGAGAGTAACTTCATGAGAAATCATAGGACAGGATCATAAGGCATCATTTCGTTTACTTTAAAACCTTTGAAAACAGTCGTTATTCAAAATGGCTTAACAGTTTATATCGCCATATTCGTAGTAAGAACATATCCTTGGCATTCTCATCATAGACTTCTTCTCACCTCTGGCATCATCATTATCATCATAGAACCATAATCGTCGTTTTGGTCAGTAAGACTTTTAATATTGTAAAACTTGGTTTTGGAGAGAAATAAACATTTTAGAAAACACTTGTAAACTTTTAGTAAGGGAAATCATGCATTGGGGTCAAGGGTTTAGCGAAAACAGCTATTGTTTGACAGTCGAAATGGTAACCAAGAATTTCCATTGATTATAGTACGGAAATAAGCCTAATGGAACAATAGGAGGGAGTTCGGGAATAGTGGGCCCACCTCGGATCAAATGAGGTGGTGTACATGCGTTACGTATAATGCGATTCACGACATTACTTATGAGAGTCTTAGGGTGATCGGGTGTTATTCATGCAAGTTCTAGGTGTTTAGACGTTTCTTTAAACTATTCATGAACATTTACTTCAATTCTACTGAATGAATAGTGACCAGTTTCAATCTCGGATTTCTAGGATTAAATTAGTCCCCGAGACACGCATTCAAGCCTAATACATCTAAGACATGCCAAAGAAGGAAAGTGAAGTCTTACATACCTTTTTCCGCTTCTTACGCTCCTCCAAATCCACGTTCCAAATTCATCAAAATCTACAAATTGGTCACATTTACCAAATGTTAACTTAAGCATCTAAAAGTGAATTCTCGAAATAACACTTGTCTGTCAAAATTTCGGCAGCATTTCCCCTGTAAATGCGCCATCCCCGAGATTCTAACTCGGCCCAATTCAACAACAACAACAACCCGAGAATGGAACTCGGCCACAATATCAACAATAATGCCAACAATCTTACTAACAACATTCCATTCATATTCAATTCATATGACTTTCAAAACGATTCAATCAACATACTACTCCGCCCAACACCTTCCAAATCAATAAGAATAATAACAATACATTTCTTTCTTCCCAACTCATAAACAACAACCAAATATTACATAAAATTGGTCTAACATGGCAGCCCCAAACCAGCCCATACACGGCCAACCTCCAAACATACAATTTCATGAGTTTCATTCATTTTCTACGCATTACAACAACACACAAACATGTTGAACATAATTAATTCCTTACTCCAACATAACACACACACACTACACCTACACGGCTGCCCTTCCACCTTTGTATTTCCATGAAGTTCATTTATGTTTACCTACTATAACATGCACAAACCATTCACAACAACATCAACCAACACTAAATAAAATTAGTTCTACACTTCTATACCTTACTACATATTTTCGGCCACACCCATGCATACACAACATCATGAATTTCATCCATTTCAACACACCACAACCTATTCAAACGTCCATAACACACATAACATAAGAGAATAAGAATTGAACATCATCTTCTTCACCTTACCTCTTCCTCGGCTAGGACATGAATCATGCAAACGGATGCCTTGCTTGCTCCAACAACCACTCCATATGATAGAGGACCTTCCATTTAGTCACAAACTAGAAGAAAAATAATTTTTCCATGAGCAAAGAGGGGCACCACTCTCTCGGCCAGCCCCTTGGCCGAGAGACTCTCTCTCTCTTTTCCTTCCTTCTTTCTTTTTCTCCCTCTTTCTTGAACTTTCTAATTATGGCAAAATGAATTGCCTTTCATAATTTACACACACACATATATATATATGCATGTGGCCGGCCATGTGCCACTTTCTTTTTCCAAATTTTTCAATTTTTCTAGACTTTTCTTTAATTCTCTAAAGATGAATAAATCTTGCATAGCAATCTTTATATATATATATATATATATATATATATATATATATATATATATATATATATAACTCCCACAAGTATATAATGCACACATGTGCCATCCCATGGCACAAAAATATTGGTCATATTATAAGTGGGGCCCACGGCCACCTAGGCCTTTTGGCCATTTCATGAAAATTCCTTTTTCCAACTTTTAGCCTCCACTTTCTCCTTACCCCAAATTTACCCTTAATGTTCCCTACCAATAAAAATGAATACGCAACCCATGCATTCTAAAAATTACAACCTCGTCCTTAACTTCCCGCCATTAACTCGGAATATTCGAATGTACAAAAATGCGAGGTGTAACAGGTCAGTACGGAATATGTACTGAGTATGCAAAGCATGAAATATAGTGAACAAGATCATAGTCAAAACCAGAAGTACAGAAAATAAATGCAATATTGAAAATATCAAAATGCTTACTCATAAAAAATACAAATCATGCATAGGGCTCTTAGAACGGTGGTCGCCCGCCTGTCGTTGGTGCTATGCCACATCATCACACCAGAAGGTTTCATATCTCCGTATCCCCGTCACACATCATAACATCATAACACAGCATAACACCAAATATACACGGTACCCGGCCCTCTAACGAGGGGCTCGGCGAACCGGACACATCATACTCCGGAATATCACATAGTGCGCACGATAACATAACCGGCCCGGGACTCGGTGAAGGATGTAACAACCATATGCACGAGCAGAGTCGTGAGCAACTATATGCAGTTTAAAACACTTTCAAAGACTCAATCAAAATATTCGAAATGAGTCATCATTTAAAAATCAAAATGATAGTCAAATCAGGTTTCTTCCGAATGTCGTTCGAAAGCATATCAAATAGAACTTTAGGACTCATAATACGTATTAAACTATATGAAGTAACTTATGGAGCTTAGGGGCATGATCGTCGTTACAAACTCGTTAGAGAAATAAGTAATCGCCGCTCGAGGGTTAAGGCGATCGTTACACTAAATCCTTTCAAAAGTCGTTAGTACCACACAAGGAGAATCTCGGGGCCCACGGACGAGTATCGAACCAATCCGGGTCCATTTGTGAAGGTTGGAGACCTTATCCCTTATAGAATCTCCCGCGAACGTTTCGAAGCGATCCGAGCTCGTCTATGAAAGTTACGATAGTTCGTAGTTACGAAACCTTTTTGGAATAAAAATCTTTATAAAATCTTTGAAACCAAATCATGTAAAAACATAAGGATCATGGTTCGACTGCATTAAGAGAGCCAACATTAAGAAATGAATAAAAATCGCACACAAGCTCGGACCTTAAGAATGGAGTTACCCCGAAACTCGTGTTCTAGCCCACGTAAAATCAAGACATGCCAAAAGAAAGGAAGGGTAAGCTTCGCATACCTCGTCTGCTTCCTACGTAAATCTGAACTTAGGCCTCGGCTTCTCAAAATCTACAACAACATCATTTGGTATCAAACATTAGCCATAGATTCTTAAAACTTCAATTTCGACTAACACTTAATTTTACAGAAATTTGGGCAGCATTTCCCCTGTAAATTCAACATCCCCGAGACTTCAACTCGGCTAAATCTTCGACAACAATACCAACAACCATTCTAACCACATCAACAATTAATTCAAAAGGCATTCTACCATCAATAACTCTTTTCTACATATTTCGACAACATTCCAATTATACTCGATTCAACTACATATATTCAACTAACACCAATGCTTACATATTCAAGTACTAGTCCGGAATCATTCAATCGAGACTCAACAACATTTCAAGCAACTCGCACAATATTCAAAATAACCTAATCAATACACCAAGCCACCCGGACCTTCCAACTTCCATAGGAACCACAACAACACATTTCTTTTCCTCCAAATTCATAAACTACACCAACATTCCACATTTAGCAACATTAACCACAATAATACAAAAACTATATTAAAATTACATTATTTCTTCCAACAACCTACAAACGATTCCAACTTCCATTTAAATCATTAAACCATCATTTTCATTATGGAATCCATGCAACAACAACCAAAACATGCTAAATAAAATTTGTTCTTCATTCCTACACACAACACACATATTCGGCCACACACCCATATCCATGTTTTCATGAATTTCATCCATTTCTACTTACTACAACACCCATAAACCATCCATAACACATGAAAAAATGAGATTGAGCTTTACCTTTTCCACTTAGTTCTTCACTTGACTAGAGTTGGTGCTTGCATGAACCAAGGGTTTGCTTGCTCTAACAATTGCTCCATGTTGTTTAGCACCTTCCAATTAGTAGAAAAGCTAGAAGAAAAGAATTTTCCATGATCAAAATTGGGGGGGGGGGGGCAAGTTTCGGCCAGCCATGGCCGTTTTCTCCTTTTTTTTTTTTTTTTTTTTTTTTTTTTGTTTCTTGAAATTTCTAGTAGATGGAATGGTAAAGATGACTTAATAAGTCATCTAATATCACCTATATACCTCATACATGTGGCCTATGGCCCACAAGTCATGTGCATGGCCACATGGTCATTTTTTTCATGAATTAAAATTTCCAAAACTTCACTTTTGGCCCCAAATTTTCATGAAATGTCTAACTTTCCATAATTCATCTTTTGGTCCCAAATTTTCCTTAATATTCCATGCCAATAAATCATAGGAAACTTATGCCTTAAAACAATATCGAGGGTTAAGGATCTCTACCTCGTACCCGAAATCGTGTTGTCCTTAACTTTTCATGGTTAACCCGGAATGTCCCAACGTACAAAATACGGGCTATAACATCCTCCCCCCTTTAGAACATTCGTCCTCGAATGTTAAACCCGTCTTATGGGGTCTTATAGGCATTTCGGGGGAGTCTCTTTGATAGCTGTCACATACAGTTCATTAATCAATCAACCAAACCCATCTGGGAATTTAGATTACCTGAAGACATAGGAATAAGTAGGAATACGTATTCTTCATCTCTTCCTCCGACATCGTTCGCCATAATACTTTAACGGGAATTATGTTTTTAGTACGCAATCTTCTCACCTGACAACCCAGTATGTCCATGAGTCGTTTCGCGTAGGATGACTTTTCTGGTGCCTGGATACCATCTATGGAATATACTCTGGAGGGGTCGTCTACACATCTGCGAAGCATGGACACGTGGAAGACTGAATGCACTGCTCCCAAATCAGACGGTAGGTCTAATTTATAGGCAACCTCGCCTACTTTAGTATGCCTCGGACTGAGCTTCCCCTTTTTGTCGAATCTCATAACACCCTTCATAGGTGACACCTCCAAAGATACCCAATCGTCGACTTGGAACTCTAGGTGTCGACGTCGAGTATCTGCATGTACTTCTGTTGCCTCTGAGCTGCTAATAACCGCTCCCGAATGAGTTTCACTTTGTCAACTACTTACTGAATCATCTCTGGCCCGATTAACTTAATTTCGCCAACATCGAACCAGCCAATCGGTGACCTGCACTTTCTACCATACTAAGCTTCATACGGCTCTTTGGATGCCGGAATGGTAGGTATTATTATATTCTAACTCACAAGTGGCAAATAGTCATCTCAGCTGCCTCAAAAATCAACAACGCAGGCCCGCAGCATGTTCCTTAACGCCTGAATATCACGCTTGGTGTATCCGTTAGGCTGAGAGTGGCATACTGCGTCGAGATTCATCTGTGACCTCATCCTTTCTGGAGCGACCTCCAGAAGTTAGCTGTAATTGAGCTCCTCCGTCTGAGATCATAGATGTGGGAGCTTTATGAAATTTCTCTATATAATCGCGCATATCCTTTAACTGGATAAGTGGTCTTGAATATGCTCCTGTACCGACTCCTTGCGGTTCATGTCACACCCTAATTCCTGTTAGGGTGTGATGGGCACCCGACCCTTATTTAGGGCCGAGCGAACCCGCTGACTCACCTAACACTCATAATCATGTTGGCTCTCAAATCGTAACATAAATACATAATGAAAATTTTGCAAAGAAAATTAATACGCTTTTTGCCTTTCTCGAATCAATGAAAATCTCAGAACATATAGAAACATACAGAGCTTATAATACAATGCGTAATAACTCGTCGGCTTACATAGCCGCTTACATAACCGACATCTTATACCCACGAAACTGTTTGCAAAGTCTCTAACACAGAACGTAGAACCATAACATGATAATCCCGGCAGCACTCGGAGAAAAATGGAGCTCGCCAATCCCGCCGGAACATCTTCTACTAATATCTTCACTCACCCGGGCGTATTCGCGCGGCATGAAACGCGGCCCCCCGAGGAAAGGGGGTCGGCGAATATGTACTGAGTATGTAAAGCATGAAATATAACAAAGTGATTATACCGAAATAAAGAGTACGTAAAAACCATAAGACTCGCCTTTAGAAACATATATATCATGTATGTCATTTCCATAAAATCATCATACATGCATATAGCGTGCCCGCCCCTCGTGAGGGACGCGGTGAATGAAATCATCGTATACACATATACATATACATATAACGTGCCCCGGCCCTCTAGTAAGGGACGCGTAGTAAAATCATATCATATACATGTACATGTAACGTGCCCCGCCCCCCATGGAGGGACGAGGTAAAAGGGAATCATCATATGCCATCCTCGCCACCTCCCCCATATCATCATATCAAATAACGTGCCCCCGCCCCGCTAGCAAGGGACGCGGTAAATATACGTGCCCGGCCCTCCATGGAGGGACGCGAACAATGCAGAAACGTGCACGAATACATGCCCCGGCCCGGACGCGGAAAGAGTGGCTACGGCCGCACGAGCAGCAGTAGTGAGAAACCATGCACATAAACCATTTCGAGAGACTAACGAAGTAAGCGACATTAACCGATATGGGATTCGCCTAAACCAATGTGGGATTCGCCATACCAATGTGGGATTCGCCTAAACCAAAGCAAGGTGGAGTTTACCTCACCACTGGGTTTGCCCCACCATTGGGTTTGCCCCACCACCAGCTCTGAAACCAATTAATCATATTCCAGAATATATATACAAATCATGACGTAAGCATATCAAGGCATCTTAAAAATCCGGACAAATATTATATCAAATAACTTTCGGACATTACTCGGAAACATATCATATATCATGAGCATATCAAAATATCGTAGAGATCATAGTCATATATCGATTCAATTTGGGCCCGCCTCGGAAAGTTACGGACCTTACATATTATGGAATCACATACGAACATATCGAAGCAATCCGAGCCTTTCTATGAAAGATGCGGACGTTCGTAGTTACTAGTCATTTAAAAACATCACTCTTTTGGAAACACAACTTATATGCAATTTTTGAAATCCCAATCTTACTAATGACATAAAAACCATATCTTGGTTACATTAAGAATATGAATATCGAGAAACAAATAAGAATCATAAATATGCTCGGATTGCAAGAATAGAGTTACCTCGAGAAACGTGTCATAACTTACTTTCAACTAGGACATGCCAAAAGAAAGAAAGGTGAGCTTTACATACCTTAGCCGCTTCCTAGCTAATCCGAACTTACGTCTCGACTTCTCACGATCTACAATCATGCCATTCGGTATCAACCATTAGCCATAACACTTAAGAATTCAATTCCAAATTAATACTTTATCCACAAAAATTTCGGCAGCACTTCCCCTATAAATGACATCCCCGAGAATTCAACTCGCCAAATCATTATCAACAATACCAACCAACATGATAACAACATCGATAATCAATTCCAAACACATTCTAACATTAATAACTCCTTTCTATATAATTCGACGACATTCCATTTATATTCCAATAAACTACATACATTCAAGTCAACATCGACATTCACATATTCGAATACTAATCCGAGATCATTTCATCAAGATTCAAGAATATTTCAAGTAATCCGCACAATATTCACAATACTTCAAACAATGTACTACTCCACCCGAAACTATTCCAATTCAACAAGAACGTTACCAACACCTTTCTTTCTCCCACATTCATAACTCATGTCAACAATACATGCGTTTACAACTTCATTGTCATCAATTCAAGAAACCATATCAAGGTCACATTATCTTCCAATTCAGCCCACACAATTATAACTTCAACTTGGATCATTAAAACTTCATTTTACATTATAGAATTCACAACGACGACAACCAAAATGCTACATCACACTAGTCTCACATACCTACACCAAATCAGCCCATTTTCGGCCAACACCACAACATACACGGCTACAACTTCAACATCATACTTTCATACATTTCATTCATTTCTACATTACATAATCCATAACAACAACAACCAAAATACTAAATAACATTAATTCATTATTCCTACAACATATAGCATCATTCACGGCCACCACAACATCACCCCAATTTTGTGATTTTCATTCATTTCTACATACCACAACATACACAAACCATGCATAACTTATGAGAATAAGGATTAAATCTCACCTTCTTGCCTCAACTCCACCACTCGGCCAAGGTTGTATTTGGCGAAAACGATCGCTTTGCTTGCTCCAACAACCATTCCATGTTGACGAGGACCTTCCAATTATTATGAAAGCTAGAAGAAACAATTTTTCTTGATCAACTCTAGGGGCTGGTTCGGCCAGCCCCTCTTGGCCGGTTTTTCTCCTTCTTTTTTTCTTCAAACTTCATGAAATTTCTAGAGATGGAATGTGATGAAAATGATGAACTTGGTCATCCATATATATATATTTATCTCTATAAAAATGTGCATATGACCATGCACATGCTCCATGTCTTTTTTTTTTCTTTTCTTTTCTCCAAATCTCTAGAATTTTCCTAAGTCACAAGGATGAAAAATAATGAATTTGTCATCTTTTAAATAACATGTACTAAGCTTCCATGTGGCCATGGCCCACATCACATGTGGCCGGCCACATGCCTTCATTTTCATGAAATAGCCAACTTTCCATATTCAACTTTTGGCCCCAAATTTTCCTTAATAATCTATGCCAATAAATCATAGGCAACTTATGTCGTAAAACAAAGTCGAGAAGAATAGCCTTGTCTTTAACTTGTCGCCACTAACTTAAAATATTCCGACATACAAAATGCGAGATATAACAGTTCAACAACCAAAGGTCATCAGTCCTTATGTCTTTGTCACCCTTTACCGTTTACATTCCAAATGCTCATCCAACATAACTTTGTCGCTAGTGCGTACAAGGGTTATGTCCTTCAAACTATTCCTCCCGATTCCTTCTTCCGGACTCGTTTTCCCCGAGCTAAAAGTAGGTATACACGTAATGGTTCTGCACCCTTCGCTATCCTTCACAGTACAGCTACACTTATGGTAACTCATAATTCGAGTTTAAACTAAATCTTTGGGCTCTCGTTACAGCCTTTCCTTTAGCTTTTTACCACAACTGTTTCTCTAACCTTTATCCCTTAAATCTCACCCTACAACCCGAAAGCATAGGGCTACGAAAATCCCTACTTCTCTTCGATTCTCTCATAGCACAATACGTGTCTTCAACTTCTTGTATTGGCGATTATTTCGAACTCTAGCTTCAGGCTGATAAATTTCCCTTTCCGGAGCATGAGAATGCCATAATTTCTTTCAAGTTCAATATGTTCTCCCCCCCTCTATTAGGGAGGTCCTGATACACCAATAATTTTTCAAATGTTCACCGTCCCCGGCACTTATTTTTTTGAGAGTTGGAATCTCTTAAAATCGTTGCGCGGCCTAATCTTCCTTTCCTTTACTTCACATTTTTTCGTTGTGGTCATCACTCTTTCGTTCCACTTGTTGAAGTCTGTTCTCTAACCTCATACCTTCCTCTTCTTATCCCATACTACCACACTCTATCCCTCTCACACGCCTAACCTCGAATTTTTTATCCAATTAGTGCCGTGCTTTACCCGCCGCCTCTCTTGGAGGCTTCACTCTCTCATTTTCCTTACTCCTTCGCTTTTTCCGACATTTAGGCCACCTTGTCTTCCCTCTACTCACTTTCTTCCTTTCCCAAAATATATCATTATGTTAGAACTTTCCAAGCTCAACCCGTAGCGAAAACAAAGATCAGCTTGCACATAACATTTGTGCCATTTTATTTTCTCTCACTTGAACTTCATTACTCTGTCCGATTAATGCCTTTCAACATGTCACAATGTCGATTGTTGGGATTCAATATAGCCATGTATGAGATGTCATATACGTACATACACATCATCGCTACCATCTTATTCACAAAATATTTCCAACACTATTTGACTTATCTTGTTTCTAAGGCTGCAATGCACCTTCCTTTTGTTTCACTGGTTCAGTCTGCCTCGTTCTACACGACCTCTTAAGGTTTTTGCCCGCTCTGCCGACTCTAATTTTCCTTAGATTAACCTAGCTTCTCATTTACTCCTTACGTCTGAATTTGCAAGACTTCCAGAAAACTTCCCAGGGGGTCACCCATCCTCAAATTGCTCCCACTCCAGCACGCTTAACTTTGAGACTCTGACGAAATTCGATGCTCTAACGTTAGAATGATCGCGTCAACCTCGCCACATGACCTTCAGCACATGATTTGGAGTAAATTGAAGTCTGGACAGATTGCGAAACGCCCTCATAACACATCTCCCGTCGAATTAAAAAAAAAGGGTCTCTCACTTCGACCCAATAATTATCTAATACTTGTAGTTATCCCAAATTCTCAGTTAGGTGGCACGCATATTCCCGCGATAAGTGTCCAAAATTCTCTTGGAATAATATTTTTATCTCAACCTGTACCATCCGCTTTTCTTGATAAAATTATATTGCATCATCTATTCCCTAAGCCTACTGTCTTTGTCGCTTAAAGATTCCATTATTTTTCAAGGTGAAGTCATCTGCACGCAGTATCCCTTTGTGCTTTATGCCTTTTAATCCTTACTATGTGTCCAACACAGGCTTTCAACTTACCCAGAACACCAATTCCGTCTCAACAATGGTCTTGTCATATTATCCTGTCATCGTACTACACCTTTAAATTCATGACTCTGTATTCCCTTTTTTTTTTTGTTCCATATTCGTACTCATTTAATTACGTCTATCTTGGGCGCTTCCTTTAGTGTCCCCTTACCATATTTCTCCAGTCTATGTCCCTCCTTTTCTGCGCACGAGGAGCTTTATAACACTGCTACATTTCTGGAAAATATTACTCCCACATAATCCCTTTCTTATTTATAAACCCTATTCTGTTCACCCCTATTTGTTCTTATGTTCTTATCATGCCAGTCATTTCCTAGCACTCCCTCTACTTCGTTATTCGTCTCTCTATAATCTGGTCTTTCACCGTTCCGTCACTGATATTTCTCGTGTTCGCGGCTACCCCCGTCATCACCTGTTACTACACTGTTATCTTACCCGCTTTTCTTTTCACCTCCTCTCTCTCTTTTTTTTTTTTTTTTTTTTGCGCTCGCTATCGTTTTCGTTATCTCGTAATTTTTTTGTTCGGTGCTTTCCCTATAGAAGAGCTTCATAAATCCCTCCTAATCAATAGCTCACCTTTGTACTTTAGCCACACCGATCACGTCATACCTTTTAGTCACTTCCTCGCTAGACTTTGCTCATTTTATAACAATCCCAATTTTATTCACATAATATCCTGTTCATAATCAACCTTATAGTGTCGCACTTCTTAACCTTAATATCTTACGAATTTGTATTATCCATACATTCATATCTCGTCACAATTCTTTTTCCTCCGCGTTCTTGTCTTAATCGTACTATTATTTCTTCTAACTATGGACTCGTCATAATTTATCCCTCGCTTATCAATTCCGTTGGTACCTTAATATAATACTCTATCGAGACTTGCCAACCTCTTTTAACTCATCTCTTAATGTCACAAGCCCTTTTTCGAATTCTTTTTACCATATCAATATCAACCCCCTAATTACTATCGTCGCCAACTCAGCAGTTAACTTATTTTTCAAGGTCAGCCGTACTTGCAACTTAGTCAAATTCTATCCTTACTATTGACACAATCTTTCAAACACATACCGCAACCTATATCTCATTCTCCTTTATTTCCTGGAAAAATTTCGGCAGAGTTTCCTCTATATTTCTTACTATCTCAAAACCTCGTACAATGTGAAATACCAACAATGCCTCGCATGTACAACATGTATATATACATATTATGTCATATCACAGCCACACATGGCTCCCAAAGATCAACGACAGTATAAAATGATGGACTTACCTCATATGTCCAACTCGGACCACACCTGTTACACTTTCCTGTTTACTTTCCCTTTCGGTTTTCAACTTTACATTTCAAGCGTACTTCAATACTTTATTCGACATAAACCTTTCGTACCTTTGCTTACCTGCGTGCTTTGTACCTTCCAATGTCGTCAATCGCTTTCCGTTGATGTCGTCCTACCGCCGAAATCGAAGGTTAGTACAAGAAATTTCATTTCCTATGACTTGGCTCTATCGCACGATCTAAGACATTAGTAAAAAAGGGTCACCGATTCCTAAATGCCCCGCGGCTCCCGTTTATGAGTGTGGCCGGCTTCACACCATAAACAAGACTCGCCGACACGGTCTGTAGACATTCCGAGGACAAACCGCTCTGATACCACTTTGGTCACGACCCAACCCCGTAGGCCGCGACTAGTGCCCGACCTGGGCACCCGTACACACCCATTAATCGGAAGTAACGTACGAATAACTTATACCGGTACAAATAACATATATTTACCGAAAAGTGGAACGTCGCCCCGAAGCTGTCACAAATGTACAGATATACATATCGCTATCGCAATCCAGCAGATAATATCACATACAAGCCGATAAGGCGATCATAATATAGGACGTCCAAATCACAAATCACACGTACACGACCGAACAGCTGAATACCCATAACCCACACATATATGTCTACAGACCTCTAAGAGTCATAACAGAATCATATGACGGGACAGGGCCCCGCCGTACCCGTGAATAACATATACATGTATGCAATAATGTGAGCTGGATCAAGTATAGGCTCCGCAACAAGGGAGCGCTCCAAGTCACCGAACAGAACCCTAAGCCGGTGGGTCATCCAATTAAATACCGCACTGCGCGGATGAAACGCAACCTGAAGAAAAGGGGTCAAGACGAATATGTACCGAGTATGCAAAGCATGAAATATAGTGAACAAGATCATAGTTAAAACCGTAAGTACGGAAAATAAATGCAATATTCAAAATATCAAAATGCTTACTCATAAAAATACAAATCATGCATAGGCTCTTAGAACGGTGGTCGCCCGCTCGTCGTTGGCGCCACGCCACATCATCACACCAGAAAGTTTCATATCTTCGTATCCCCGTCACACATCATAACACATAATAACATCATAACACAAAGATAACACAAAATATACACGGTACCCAGCCCTCTAAGGAGGGGCTCGGCGAACCGGACACATCATACTCCGGAATATCACATAGTGCGCACGATAACATAACCGGCCCGGGACTCGGTGAAGGATGTAACAACCATATGCACGAGCAGAGTCGTGAGCAACTATATGCAGTTTAAAACACTTTCAAAGACTCAATAAAAATATTCGAAATGAGTCATCATTTAAAAATCAAAACGATCGTCAAATCAGGTTTCTTCCGAATGTCGTTCGAAAGCATATCAAGTAGAACTTTAGGACTCATAATACGTATTAAACTATATGAAGTAACTTATGGAGCTTAGGGGCATGATCGTCGTTACAAACTCGTTAGAGAAATAAGTAATCGCCGCTCGAGGGTTAAGGCGATCGTTACACTAAATCCTTTCAAAAGTCGTTAGTACCACACAAGGAGAATCTCGGGGCCCACGGACGAGTATCGAACCAATCCGGGTCCATTTGTGAAAGTTGGAGACCTTATCCCTTATAGAATCTCCCGCGAATGTTTCGAAGCGATCCGAGCTCGTCTATGAAAGTTACGATAGTTCGTAGTTACGAAACCTTTTTGGAATAAAATCTTTATAAAATCTTTGAAACCAAATCATGTAAAAACATAAGGATCATGGTTCGACTGCATTAAGAGAGCCAACATTAAGAAATGAATAAAAATCGCACACAAGCTCGGACCTTAAGAATGGAGTTACCCCGAAACTCGTGTTCTAGCCTACTTACAATCAAGACATGCCAAAAGAAAGGAAGGGTAAGCTTCGCATACCTCGTCTGCTTCCTACGTAAATCTGAACTTAGGCCTCGGCTTCTCAAAATCTACAACAACATCATTTGGTATCAAACATTAGCCATAGATTCTTAAAACTTCAATTTCGACTAACACTTAATTTTACAGAAATTTGGGCAGCATTTCCCCTGTAAATTCAACATCCCCGAGACTTCAACTTGGCTAAATCTTCGACAACAATACCAACAACCATTCTAACCACATCAACAATTAATTCAAAAGGCATTCTACCATCAATAACTCTTTTCTACATATTTCGACAACATTCCAATTATACTCGATTCAACTACATGTATTCAACTAACACCAATGCTTACATATTCAAGTACTAGTCCAAATCATTCAATCGAGACTCAACAACATTTCAAGCAACTCGCACAATATTCAAAATAACCTAATCAATATACCAAGCCACCCGAGACCTTCCAACTTCCATAGGAACCACAACAACACATTTCTTTTCCTCCAAATTCATAAACTACACCAACATTCCACATTTAGCAACATTAACCACAATGATACAAAAACTATATTAAAATTACATTATTTCTTCCAACAACCTACAAACGATTCCAACTTCCATTTAAATCATTAAACCATCATTTTCATTATGGAATCCATGCAACAACAACCAAAACATGCTAAATAAAATTTGTTCTTCATTCCTACACACAACACACATATTCGCCACACACCCATATCCATGTTTTCATGAATTTCATCCATTTCTACTTACTACAACACCCATAAACCATCCATAACACATGAAAAAATGAGATTGAACCTTACCTTTTCCACTTAGTTCTTCACTTGACTAGAGTTGGTGCTTGCATGAACCAAGGGTTTGCTTGCTCTAACAATTGCTCCATGTTGTTTAGCACCTTCCAATTAGTAGAAAAGCTAGAAGAAAAGAATTTTCCATGATCAAAATTGGGGGGGGGGGGGGGGGGGCAAGTTTTGTTTCGGCCACCATGGCCGTTTTCTCCTTTTTTTTTTTTTTTTTTTTTTGTTTCTTGAAATTTCTAGGAGATGGAATGGTAAAGATGACTTAATAAGTCATCTAATATCACCTATATACCTCATACATGTGGCCTATGGCCCACAAGTCATGTGCATGGCCACATGGTCATTTTTTTCATGAATTAAAATTTCCAAAACTTCACTTTTGGCCCCAAATTTTCATGAAATGTCTAACTTTCCATAATTCATCTTTTGGTCCCAAATTTTCCTTAATATTCCATGCCAATAAATCATAGGCAACTTATGCCTTAAAACAATATCGAGGGTTAAGGATCTCTACCTCGTATCCCGAAATCGTCTTGTCCTTAACTTTTCATGGTTAACCCGGAATGTCCCAACGTACAAAATACGGGCTATAACAACCAGCAAGCGGCAACTCTGGAGTAGTGGATTGCTCCTGTGTATCTACTGATAAAGCTCCTAAGCATCTGTACCGTCCCCCTGTCTACCTGTAGGCATGAACGCAGTGTCCATAAAATAAAGGACGTCAGTACAAACAATGTACTGAGTATGTAAGGCATGTAAAACAACATAATCAAGAAATAAGAGAGCATAAGATGAAGTGATAACCTGTAACTGATTGCCTCTTAAGGCGGAGTCATGCATGCTAACTTTTATATTAAACAACATCATATCATATACATGCATAAACTGCCGGACCATATAGGTACGGTGTCATCATCATTAGCTCGCGTCCGGGGTAACGATCTCATGCCGCCCACTAGTGGTGTCTGCCCGGCCAGCTAGGCATGGTGTTATTATTATCATAGCTGCCCACTTATGCTCAGCGTAGTAGTGTCTGCCCGGCCAACTAGGCACGGTGTAATCATACATAAAATAACATAAAGCATGCATGAGAGCCCAAGTGAAAGCTACAACTCTATCGGAGTGACGTAAGGTTGGTAACCTCCGATTATGTTATGGATCCAACATCATCGCTAGGTCTCACCTTGAAGGAACTAATATCATGAGGTGAGATGGCCAACAATGAATAACATCAAGGAAATTATGAAATAAGATCATTAAGCTCATAATAGCATCCATTCATAAGCTTTGGAATCTCTAAAAGTAAAATCATCATCATCATCGTTATCATAGAACACATCTTATCTCTTTCTCATAAGAAGCTCTTTAGAATCTTTAACTTTCAACTTTTGGGATGTAAGAAGGTCATGGAAATATAGAGAAGAAATCATATTATAGGAGTCATGCCTTTGAAAACAAAGGGGCTAGCCTTAACATACCTTTTACGCCTCCTTAACAACTAAACGTTCTCCTTCCAAGCTCACAACTCTACATTCAAGAGAATTCGTACTAACTTAGATCATTTAAAACACGCTTAAGTCTAAATTAAAGCGACTAAGAGCTAACGAAAATTGGGCAACATTTCCTTTGTCTCCACAAACTTCTCCATATACTAAAAAACTCCCAAACATCAATAGCAACACCCATAATATCATAATCAATAAACTTCTTCGAGTTAAACATTGTTCAATCCTCAAAACTCCTTTTCAAAGTCATTCATAACCATAATTACAACACAACACCATATTCATTTACATATAATACTTCCTCAACATCCTTAGTATCATTCATAACAAGATTATACTCATAGCATACTAAGAATCATAACTCAAGTTAACTTACTACTCAAAATCTCATTATTTCCATATTTGAGCTCATATATTCTATTTCCTTCTCTCATCCAAGTCATTCAACCACTCAAATATTTTTAATAACATGGAATGGATGTAAAACTCACCTTTGATCCGGTAAGGATGAACTTTGGATGAATGTACTTCACTTGAGAAAACCCCCAACTTCAATACCAAGGGGATTCTTGATTTCCATAAACCCTAGTGAGCCTCTTTGCACTTGATTATCTTGATTCTTGGTAATTAATCTTTGATTTCTCTTGGATTGGTGTTGATATGGTGTGTGGAATATTCTAGAACTCTCAAGAGTTGTGGAGAAGGTGAGAAATAAGAAATAAGAACTTCGGTCATCGTTTTATTTAAAAAAAAAAAAAAAAAACCAAAGCTGCCCCATAGGATTTATCCGGACACTTATACGGTCCATATAAGTGATCGTATAATACCTTCAGTGATGACCCTTCACTGTGACTATTATACGGACCCTTATACGGATCGTATAAAGTTATACGGACCGTATAAGTGGTCGTATAACTCCATTTTCCCGAGATTGATTTCGTCGATTCGTTTGATATCAAATCCTTATGGAGTTTTCTTGGTACTTGTTTAACACTTCATTAAGCATCTAAGAAGCCTTATACTCCTTCCCAAGACATTGCTAAATAATCATTAACTAGATAATTGCTAAACCTTCCCGAATGCAACTTATACTTCACTTCCTTCAACGAACTTAAATTTCACCGATTTATATAACTTTAAAATCTTGTCATACACACCTTTAAGATACCAAATGACCTCCTTAAGGTCATATGGACTTCATGTTCACCTTAAATGTCATGACCCAACACCGTAGGCCGTGACTAGTGCCCGATCTGGGCACTCAAACACACCTATCAACGCTATCACAAGGTATATCAAACGCATCCAAGTATATAACAGAAGCCGACAAGGCTGTGTTCCAAATTTATATAATTTCCAGAAAAATTTCGGCAGAGTTTTCTTTGTTTTACGGACTATCCAAAATAACCCTGCGCTTACGTAAAATACCAACGAAGGCCACACGGGGCCAACGGAACAACATATATACATATGCGGGCCGACGAGGGGCCGCGGCGAACGGAATCGCCCAAACACAACATATACAAACACAATCTGTATGCGGAAGTAGGCACAACCCACAAAACATGTCCACGTACCTCTAAACGGACAAACGGAATCATATGACGGGACGGCCCCGCCGTACCCATGAACAAATATATACAATGCAACGGACAAATATATATACCAAAAATATAAGCTCCGGAATGAGAGGAGCACTCCAATTAGCAGAAGAGGGTGTCCTAAATAGGTGGATCATCAAACTATGCGTCTGTACCTGCGGGCATGAAACGCAGTCCCCGAAGAAAGGGGCCAAGACGAAATATGTACCGAGTATGCAAAGCGTAAAATGTAATATACAAATGCGAGATCAAATCGAAATAGAGGTACGAAAAGTAAATGCATTTTCAAAATATCAAAATGTTACTTCAAAATATAAATCATGCATAGGGCACGAAATATGGTCGCTCGCCCGTCGATGGCGCCATAACACAAGATAACACCGAAAGTTTCAAATCTCCGAATCTCCGTCACATATCATACACGATATCGCCATACACGCATCACACCAAATATGAGTGGAACCCGGCCCTCGAGCGAGGGACTCGGTGAACCATGAACACAAGATAACACCGGAGTATATCATAATGCGCACGACAACGAACCGGCCCGGGAACCGGCGAACGATATCATAGTAGTGGGCACGAGCAGAGTAGTGCGGAAACCATATGCATATAACTAAATAAATAAATAAATTTCTTTCAAACTCAATAGCCAAATATTTTTACAGACATTTGAAGGCTCAAAATAAAATTCGGGTCAATTGGAATTAGTATAAGAGAGTCACAAACTTTCGAAATACGGAATCTTCGAAAATATTTCATAAGTCGTATTTAGAAATTCGAGTACCATTTATATTGAGAAGATTTCAAATAACATTATGGAGCACTTCAAAGGGAGCTTTAGAATCATACGCGCATATCCAAAATATACAAATCCAAACTTTGGCCATATCAAATATTTTTCGGACATCATTGTGGATCACATATTCATACTAATAAACTTGCGGATAACATTATGGATCAAATCAAATGGGGACTTTAAGACCATATTTTCATATCGAAATATTCATCAAAGGCTTTAGTCTTCTCGTTTTCTTTCGAACAACATCTAGAACATAATAAATAGAATATTTGAACATCATAAAATATGTACCTAGCCATATGGAATAGCTTGTGGAGGTCAAAGATGTTAGCCATCCTAGTGGCTCCAAGAATAGGATCTTTTTTTTTTTTTTTTTTTTTTTTTTTATAAGCATACATATACATTTTGTTTCTCCCAAAACGGATCATGTCAAAAAGAAGGAACGATAGGCTTTACATACCTCGATCGCTCGCTAATCAATTTCCGAATCAAGTCTCGGTCTCTCCAATATCTACAATAATATTATCAATTACCCATAAATTAGCTACTAGTACTTAGAATTTTAAATCCCAACTAGCACTTGTCTACGAAATTTCGTGAAAAGATTTCCCTTATATATTCGCCTATCCGAATTTTCAATTGTTCTCCCGTTGACACGAAATACCAACAATAACATATGGACACAACCATATCTTCAATTCTTTTATTTCAACAAGAACAACAACATATCAAAACAGCCCCCAACTATAACATAGCGATGCCCGAAATTCTAACGAACACTTACAATACACCAAGCAGCCCATATACACTTCTTATACCTTATTCAATGCAATCTTTTCAGCAAATTTAATGAAATACTACAACAGCTACACCACAACTACATCATCTATCCATATGCAAGTAAATCACATTATTATCATTATAATCCCTACAACAACCCACAACAAATTTAACTCCAACTCTAACCATTAAATTCCTTCATTCTCATCGCATAATCCATGATAACAACAACAATAATCATATGAACATAATCATACCCTCAATCCTTTCAATTCAAAGAAGGATAACAACATGTCCATAAAACAACACAACTTTAAATTTAACCATTTAATTCCTCCATAATGCTACTAAAATCAATTCATCATTCTTACTCGAAACACCCCCCTTACACGGCTCAATTTATAATTCAACATCAACATACATAACCCTTTTGTATTTAACACACATCTACCAAGCTATACAAGTCTAAACTACCTCCAAAACATGTAGAAAAGAATTAAATCTTACCTTAGAGACAAGCTCTAATTTTCACCATGTAATGTCTTCAAGAAAGCCATGACCTCCATATTTTTCCTCCTCTTGATCTTCAAATCTCTCCAATTAATTGTGTGAAGGGGGCAAAAATGGGCTGGCCGTGAACGCGGGCGCCGTGAACGATTGCCGTGAACGTTGGCCGAACTTCTCTCTCTTTAAGTTGAGAGCTTCTCTCACTAAGACCTAACTTGCAAGATTAATTTGTGGTATAAGTGATGACTTAGTCATCCACTTATGCTTATATATCATCTTTACAAAGTGGACATGTGTCAACTTTTTATTCAACCACCAATCAAATTCGCCATGTGTTGTGGGCCCACTTGATCCCACTAATGACTTAATAATCTAATCATGGTAAAATTAATCTCAAATTTCGCACTTACTAAAATCAGAGATTAAAATCCTTGTCTCATATCCAACAATAATCTTGTCATTGGATTTATGTTGATTTACTTACGAATAATCCGTGGTATAAAAATACGGGGTCTAACATTAAACTTGCGTTAGTCTATTCACAACACAACGACATGAAATGTCTGAGTTGTAACATTCTCTCCCCTTAGGAACATTCGTCCTCGAATGTGAAGTCCTCAGGGATTCTACAAAACTTCGCTAGAGTTTCTCCTATAATATGGCCCTACCATCCTGTCACAACAACCCAAAATAGCATTGCCTCACAGGGCTGCAACAACAATAACGGAAAGCATGGCCACACACGACCGAGAAAATATCCAAAGAAACATTACATACCTGAGGATAAGGGCGTCTCATCCTGAGCCACTTCTGGGGGTGGAAACAAATGCGGGTATCTAGACTTCATATCTTCTTCTGCTTCCCAAGTCATTTCTTCTCTATTATTGTTTCTCTACAGAACCTTAACTGAAGCTACGTCTTTAATTCTGAGTCTCCGCACTTGCCTATCTAGTATGGCAATGGGTACTTCTTCATAGGCCAACTTCTCGGTAACTTGAACATCATCTACAGACACGATTCTGGAAGGATCTCTAACACACTTACGGAGCATCGACACATGCAAAACTGGTTGAACTGACTCCAATTCTGAAGGTAGATCTAATTTATAAGCCACTTGGCCTACTTTGCGCACAATCCTGTAAGGTCCAATATACCGGGGACTAAGCTTCCCCTTTTTGCCAAATCTCATTACACCTTTCGTCGGCGACACTTTCAGGAATACCCAATCACTAACTTGGAATTCCAAGTTTATGTTATATCCCGTAATTTTGAACATTCGAATAAATTGAAATAAGTGCGACTTGTATGAGGTAGAACAATATTTTGATTTTAGCCAATAAATATGTTGTTCGTGAAAATGTTGATGCGGAAGTGTTGAGGGAGGCTAAGGGTAAAAATTGGAATTTAGGGGATTAGTTTCGTAAATTGCGAAATATGAACCAAAGCAAATTGGGCTAAAAAAAAAACATGAAAGCAAGGGCCCAAAAATTGGAAGTGGCCGGCCAAGCCATGGCCCAACCCATGGGATTTATTTATTTTTCCATGTGATAAATTGTATAAGAAGGGATCATTATCTTAGAAGATTCAAGAAGTAAGAGAAGGAGAACAACAAAAGAAGAAGAGCAAAATATTAAGGGCCATTCGGCCATATCCCACAAAATTTGACCCTTTGAAATCTTGTCCCAAAAATTATTTTCTTGTGGTATTCCTACTAATTCAAGGGTCCTCTACAACGTGGTGTAATTGTTTCGGAAGATAGGACGCTTGTTTCATTGATTTAGCATATTTGACAAGTGAAGAAGCTAAGGAGAAAAAGGTAAGATTTCATTCCTTTTGTCTTGGAAGAAATATATATATGTGTTGTAGAATGTGGAAAGGAATATAGAGTATGAAAATTTTGTGTTATAGATATGTATGTGCATGGCCGAAAATGGTATGCATGGATAGGGATGATTAAAATTTTATTTGTTATGATTAATTGTGTTGTTGAAGCCTTGTGATGGAAATGGAAGAAAAATGGTTCAAGTTGGCATGGAAAAATTGTTGGAAATGATTATAGGGAATTATGTGATTTTAATGTAGTTTTTATGTAATTATGGAAATGGAGTTCTAAATGTGAATTATTATGTTAGTTGGTGAATTTGGAAGGAAAGAATGTAGATCATGTTGTTCTTGGGTTTGGAGACAAATTCAGGTGAGTTGGAGCATTATTTGGGTTGTTTGGAAAATTGTATGGATTGTTTAAAACGTTCTTGAATATTAATTGAATGGTTTTGGATTAGTAATCAAATGTATAAACGCGGATATTAGATTAAACGTAAGTAGTTGAAGTGACTATATTATGAGTGTTGTTGAATGTTGTTGGAATATTATGAAGGTTGATGAAGTCATGTAGAAAGAACTATTAATGTTGGAATGCATTGTGAATTGATTATTGGTATTGTAGTTTGGTCGTTGGTTTGGTTGTTGCTGAAATTAGCCGAGTTGAAATCTCGGGGTTGGTGTATTTACAGGGGAAGTGCTGCCGAAATTTCGGTAGAATTTAATGTTCATTTGGAATTGAATGCTTAAACGCTTATGGCTAATGTTTGGTATATTGGCGTTATGTAGATCTTGGAGCATCCGAGAGTTGAGACTTGATTTAGCTTGCGAGCGGACGAGGTATGTAAGGCGTTACTTTCTCTTCTTTGGCATGTCGTAGTACTACTAGGCTATGACTCGAGCCTCGGGTAATTCCACTCTTAGAATCCGAGCCTAGATGCGCATTTTATTCGTGCCTAAAGACTTATTCTTTGATGTAACTAAACTAAGGTCCTTATGTTTCCAAAAGATGAAATTTCAAAAGTCTTATAAGGAATTTTGCTATTAAAAGGTTCCGAACTTCAAACGTCCGTAACTTTTGCATATGAGCTCGGATCGCCCCGAAACATAATAGGTAACTTCATAAGACATAACATTCCCCTAACTCTCGTAGTCGGGCTCGGATGGGGTCGGCACCCGTCCGTGGGGCCCGCGGCTTTTCTACGATTCTACTTAATGACCTCTAAGAAAGATTTAGTATTATTTTTACCTTGATCTCCGAGCATGGGTTCCCTACTTATTTGGTAAGTTTAGAATTATGAATTAGATGCCTTTTGAATAAGGATTGTTACGCATATGACTTCGAAATGTAATTATGATTTCCAAAGTTCGTTTGATATGTTCCCGAATAGCATTCAAAAGGAAATTTGATTGGACCGTGACCCTAATCGTAAGTAATGGTTCGTTACGATTAATTTACTAAATTTTGGTAAATGTTTGTGCTTTATATGATTTATGAATTTTGTGCATTGTATATGATTCCTACGATTCTGCTCGTGCATATTATTGTTACTCCCTTCGCCGAGTCCCGGGCCGATTATTATCGTGCGCACAATTCGAAGTATGATGAGATTCCGAAGTATGATGAGCGTACGAAATATGATCGATTACGATATATGATATGATACGAAGAATGTTGAGTTCGAAATATGATATGGTTCGAAATGTGATATGATTCGAAATATGATGCGATTTGGAGGAGATGTTCGGAGAATATACAAAACTTCAAGTATGATGAGTTGTGGCGCCCAAGGCGAGGGGCGACCACGTTCCGTCCGCGGTCCCATTATGGACCATATATGATATATGTTTTTGACACATATGATTTATGTTCAGAAAGTAAGCATTCTGATATTCTGATTATTATACATGTTTTTCTGTGCTTCGTATATGATTTTCGGTCAGTGATATGCGTATGATGTATATGATATCTCACCGAGTCCCTCACTAGAGGGCCGGGTACGGTATGTATGTGCGATGATACAATGATCTGATTATGATACGATTTGGCTTATTGACATATGTATATGCATGACAAGCGGTTCAAGGAACGAATTATGTTTTTCCGGTTTCTATACTTATTTCTATAACCCTCATTCCGGTTTTGATTCTGTTTAATGTATTTCCTGCTTTACATACTCAGTACACATTCCGTACTGACCCCCTTTCTTCGGGGGCTGCGTTTCATGTCGCGCAGGTACAGGTACCCGTTTGGGTGAGCCGTCAGGTTAGGACTTCCATTCAGCTATTTTGGAGTGCTCCTTTGTCCGGAGCCCACATTTGGTACAGACTCTTCGGTTATGTATATATTTGTGTACGTTTATTCAGGGTACGGCGGGGCCCTGTCCCGTCATATGATTTTGTTATTTCTCTTAGAGGCCTGTAGACATGTACGTGGGTTGTAGGTAGCACTGTTCGGTTATGTTTGTGTTCTGTACATTCCCAGATTGTATGTATGGTCTGTATATATATATATATATATATATATAGTTATGTATATGTATCACCGTGGTTGTTTTATATAAATATAAGTTCCTAATAAGTTACTAGGAATGGGTTATGATTTGTAAAGGGTACGAGTGCCCAAATCGGGCACCCGATCCACAACCTACGGGGCTGGGTCGTGACAGTTTCATCAACGGTTATCTGCATAAGATTTCTGATGACTTTGGCTGTCAACAACCGGTCTCGGACTAGATTGATGTTTTCTACCACTTGTTGAATCAATTCTGGACCTATTAGTCGTGTCTCTCCTACTTCAAACCACCCAATTGGCGATCTACACTTCCTTCCGTATAGAGCTTCATACGGGGCCATTCAAATACTGGAATGATAACTGTTATTATATGCAAATTCAATAAGTGGCAAATGATCATCCTAATTACCTCCGAAATCTAATACACATGCCCGCAACATATCCCTTAAGGTCTGAATGGTGCGTTCAGCTTGTCCATCCGTCTGTGGGTGAAATGCTGTGCTGAGTCTCACTTCAGTTCCCAAGCCTTCTTGAAAGGACTTCCCAAAATTAGCTGTAAATTGTGCCCCTCTATATGTGATAATGGATACTGGGACACCATGAAGTCGCACTATCTTTTTAAGGTACATCTTTGCATAATCTTCTGTTGAATATGTGGTTCTGACTGGTAGGAAATGAGCTGACTTCGTGAGTCTGTCAACAATTACCCATATGGAGTCATACTTATGCCGAGAACAGGGTAAACCCACAATAAAATCTATGTTGTTCACTTCCCATTTCCAGGTTGAAATTTTCATAGCTTGCAACAATCCTCCTAGCTTTTGATGCTCAATTTTCACTTGTTGACAATTTGGGCACTGAGTTACAAATTCTTCTATATCTTTCTTCATGTCATCCCACCAATACTTTGACTTGAGATCATGGTACATTTTTGTCGCTCCTGGTTAAACGGAGTACCGGAGTAATGGGCTTCTTCCAGAATTTGACAGCGTAATTCTGCTACATTCGGGACACATGGTCTGCCTCGATACCTAAGAGCCCCATCTGCAGAAATCTCAAATGGTGACTTCTCTTTCTGGGGAAGTGTATCTCTGTAGTGACTCAACTTGGGATCTTCATATTGGCGCTTTTTCACTTCAATGTCTAGGGATGAAATAGCTGGATTATGCACATCAACTCCTACATTGCCCGAGTCCATTAAACGAACTCCTAGGTTAGCTAACTGGTGGAGCTCACGGACTAATTCCTTTTTCTCCGGCTGAACGTCACATAGACTGCCCATAGATTTATAGCTAAGAGCATCGGCCACCACATTTGCCTTTCCGGGATGGTATAAGATACTCACATCATAGTCTTTTAATAGCTCTAACCATCGTCTCTGCCGTAGATTCAACTCCTTTTGCTTGAAAATATACTGGAGAATCTTGTAATCTGTATAAATATCGACATGGGCACCATACGAATAATGTCTCCACATTTTTAGTGCATGAATAATCGTAGCTAATTCGAGATCATAAGTCAGGTAATTCTGCTCATGTTATCGCAACTGCCTGGAAGCATAGGCAATAACCTTACTGTGCTGCATCAATACATAGCCCAACCCAACACCAGAGGCATCACAGTAAATAACATAGCTTTCCGGTCCTTCCGGAAGTGTTCGGACTGGGGCTGAAGTCAATCTATCTTTCAATTCCTGAAAACTGCGCTCACAAACATCGGTCCATTGAAATTTTGTCAATTTCTGAGTTAGCTTCGTCAATGGTGCTGAAATAGGAGAAAATCCTTCCACAAATCTTCTATAATAGCCTACTAATCCCAGAAAGCTACGGACCTCCGTAGGCGTCGTAGGCCTTGGCCAAGTCTTCGCAGCCTTAATTTTTTGAGTATTTACTCGGATGCCGTCAGCTGAGATCACATGGCCCAGAAAAGTTATAGAATTCAACCAGAACTCGCATTTTGAAAACTTGTCATATAATTCTCGAGTCCAAAGAATCCCAAGGACAGTACGTAAATGATCTACGTGCTCTGCTTCTGACCGAGAATACACCAGAATATCATCGATGAATACAATCACAAATAGGTGGAAAGGCCTGAACACATTATTCATCAAATTCATAAACACCGCTGGAGCATCAGTCAAGCCAAATGACATCACCCGAAATTCATAATGACCATATCTAGTTCTGAAAGCCATTTTCGGAATGTCTTCTCCTTTACGTCTCACCTGGTGATATCTTGATCTTAGATCTATTTTTGAAAACCACTTAGCACCCTGCAATTGGTCAAACAAATCATCGATTCTCGAAAATGGGTATTTATTCTTTATTGTCACCTTGTTCAATTGCCTATAGTCGATGCACATTCGTAAGGAGCTATCTTTCTTTCTTACGAACAAGACATGTTCTCCCCATGGCGATGAACTAGGTCTAATAATTCCCTTCTCGAGCAAATCCTTCAGTTGTGCCTTTAGCTCTTTCAATTCTGCAGGAGCCATTCTGTAAGGAGGAATCGATATGGGTTTGGTGTCCGGCAACACATCAATAGTAAAATCAATCTCCCGTTCCGGTGGAAGACCTAAAAGTTCATCTGGAAATACATCCGAAAACTCATTTACTACCGGGACGGATTGAAGAGTCGGCGGCTTTGCTTCGGTGTCATGAACCCGGACTAAATGGTAAATATAGCCTTTCGCAATCATCTTCCTTGCTTTAAGATAGGAAATAAACCTACCCCTTGGAGACGCTATATTACCTTTCCATTCAAGCACTGGTTCTCCCGGAAATTGGAATCGAAGCATTTTTGTTCTACAGTCCACATTAGCATAACAAGAAGCCAGCCAATCCATGCCCATAATAACATCGAAATTCGACATTTCCAGCTTAATCAAATCAGCTTTAGTCTGACGATCATATACCACAACCACACAATTTCTATATACTTGTCTAGCTATTTCCGGATCACCAACAGGAGTAGACACCTCAAAAGGTTTGATTGGCTCGGCTTTCACCCCAATACGACTAGCAATATAAGGAGTGATATAAGAAAAGGTAGAACCCGGATCAATCAGGGCATAAACATCATAGGAGAATAAGGATAATATACCTGTGACAACGTCGGGGGAGGACCACAATCCTACGACGTCCGGCTAATACATATATACCCGATCCCATGGCACACCCCGATTTTACTAGGGTGTGATGGGCACCCGACCCCACATTCGGAGCCGAGCGAACCCACCGACTCTTATTACATACATGAATTTCGGACTATTAATCGACAAAAATGACAAATACAACAAATGTTCTGGAAATATCCTTTGTAGTGTACAAATCGACGAATATGTAATCATATGAAAATTATGACATAACACGAAAATGACATGACGGTACGGTGGAGCCGCCTACGTAACCGACATCCGTAACCCACACTCGTCCGCAAAGTCTCTAACCGTATAATCGTAAAACATATCACATAGGCTCTGACTCGGCAAGCACTCCAGGGACAATTGGAGCTTGCCAACTCCGCTGAAGCATCTTCTATAATGTCTTCTATACATCTGGGTGTACCTGCGTGGCATGAAACGCAGCCCCCGACGAACAGGGGGTCAGTACGAAAAATGTACTGAGTATGTAAAGCATAAAACACGAAAAACAGAATCGTAATCGGGCGACTGAACAGAGGATACAGAACATGAATGTAATAACCGGAATATCATAAATGCTTACTCATAAAACATAAACAGATGCATAGCAGAAAACATGCCATAGCCGGCCCTCATCAAAGGACTCGGCAAACAGAAAGTGGTCGCCCCCTGACGCTGGCGCCACAACAGATCAGATCATATCGGAATGTGCACATATCATAGCATATCAAATGGCCATATCATATCATATCAGATCAGAGTGTGTACATGGCACATCATACTCCACAACCCATGTACATATATACCTGCCCCCTCACACCGAGGCACGGCGAACAATGCGGTGGAACACGCGTGATAACATATCCCGGCCCGGCTCGGTGAAGGAAGCATTGAGGCATCCACGAGCGGAGTAGTGAGAAACTAAATGCAATATAAAACGTATAGTATATACAGGGACCGTACGGAATAATCAAACGACATATCAAGAAAAAAAAAGGGGTCCGGACGAAGCATAGCACATACCTTTTAATGACCGCGGTGGATTCTTTTCGAAACAAAACTTTCGGGACCATATGCGTACATCAAAATGTAAAACATATACAGAGATGCGATAGCGTAACTCAAATGGCGTACTTTATAGTGAACGTTTAACAATAGTCGAAACATGAGTCTTTCGGAAGCAGTTTCGAATCTCAAAGTAGGTCATAAGATTCCTTAAAATAATCATAGTAGTTATTCTTTGGAACTTAGAAAAATAGTTAAAAGTTTCCCTTAGTTTTTGTTTTAAAGAAGATCAAACGGAATGTCAACACAAAGTTCGGAAATAGTGGGTCCGCCTCGGGTTAAGTAAAGTGGCGTACCCGAACGGCGCATATTAAACCTTGTAATGTCATTTATGAGAGGTATAAGATAATCGGATTTCATATGTACAAGTTCTAAATACTTAGATGACTTGTTGAAACAATCGCAAAGATAATTAGTTCAATTCTACCGAATGAAGAAGGGGTATTTTTGGACGTGGATTCCGAGGAGTAGAGTTGTCCCCGAGGACCAAATTCAAACCTAGTATATCTAAGACATGCCAAGAGAAGGAATGGGAGAACTTTACATACCTTTCCCTGCTTGTTAAGCTCGTCGAAACTCCAATCCCGTTTCGTCAAAATCCTACAAATGGTCACATTTACCAATTACTATTCATGAGGTTCAAAATTCCAACTTTGGTTAGTATTTGCCTACCGAAATTTCGGCAGCACCTCCCCTATAAATATGACACCCCGAGAATTTAACTCGGCTCAATTGTCAACAACAACAACCACAACAACATCAACAATTGACTAGAATCACATATTAACATAAATAGTCACCTTTCCACATAAAGTGACAACTTCCAAACTAACTTCATATTTCCAAACCAATATCAATATTTTCGTACTCATTACTTACCAAGATTATTCCAACATCGATTGGAGGCATTACATATGATTTTTCCACATTAGTCGCAAAATACACAAACTTTCCACCGAAATCATAACTCATCCGAAACTTCCATTTTTCGACAAACATATTCATAACGCATTATCATCTCTCAAATTCATTAACCACACCCACAATCTACACTTAAACAACTTCATTATCTTAATATCATAAAATCGCATTAATATGACATAATTTCCCTACATTCCATTTTCATGCAACCTTAACCCGTATATGCCTCATTTACATTGTAATGATCACAATAACACAATTAACATACTAAACAAAATAAATCCATTCCTATCCCATTTCCATACACCACACGGCCACATGGCATTTATCAATTTCAAATGATTTTCATTCAACTTTCATTTCTAAAACCAAGTCCACAATAACCACACTAGAATACAACATAAAACTCATCCAACTTGCCTATACAACATATACACACAAACGGCCATATGCATATTCATGCAACCACCATGCCAACTTCCATATTTCTACATATTCTACTCATTTACATACACTACAACACAAACAAACCTTCATAACGTAAATAATTAGGATGAATTCTTACCTTCTCCTTCTAACTTCTTCACTTGTCCCAATTCCGAAAACGACGAAACGAACGACTTATCTTCCGAAACAATCATACCACGTTGTAGAGGACCCTTGAATTAGTAGGAATACAACAAGAAAATAATTTTTGGGAACAAAATTTGAAAGGGCAAAACTTGGAGACCATGGCCGAATGGCCATGGTTGTTGGTCTCCTTCTTTCTTCTTCTTTCTTTCTTTCTCAATTTCTCTTGAATTTTCTATGATCATGTGACAATATATTTGTCAAGCCACCTCCCCCATGTGGGGTCCACTATGGCCGGCCAACTTATTGATTTTCTTTCTTTTTTTTTTTTTTTTTTTTTTTTTTTTTTGTGTTCAAAGACACAAAATTTTCAAGAACTAATAATTTGGAAATTCCAATTTTACCCTTAGCCTTTTCCAATATTTCCACATCCAAAATTTTCGTCACCAATTTATACCAAGCAAGACTAAAACATAGCATTGTTCTCAACTTACTACAATTATCTCAAAATGTCCAAATATTCGAAATACGTTTTATAATACTTGTGCTTAGCTTATCGCAATCATCTCAAAATATTCGAACATGCAAAGTACGGGGTATAACATCCTTCCCCCCTTTAGAACATTCGTCCTCGAATGTTAAATTAGCCTTATAGGGGCTTACAAGTATTTCTGGGGGAGTTCCCTTCTTACGATTATCGTACACGACCCGTGCATCAATTAATACAATCAAATAGGCAATTCTGACTATATGCAGGTACGGGAGCCACATCTTTGTTTCGCAATTTTTCCTTTCCTGCCAACTAGGATCGCTATAGGCCGTTTCTCCTAGGGCAGCTCTTCTATTTCCCAAATGCCCCTCCACGGCGAATATTTTAGGGGTCACAATGTATTTGCGAAGTATAGGCATACGAAACATTAGATGCACCGCTTTTACCTCAGATAGCAGTTCTAATTCATAGG
This sequence comes from Lycium ferocissimum, assembly GCF_029784015.1. Lineage (NCBI taxonomy): Eukaryota > Viridiplantae > Streptophyta > Magnoliopsida > Solanales > Solanaceae > Lycium > Lycium ferocissimum. The sequence goes on along the minus strand of NC_081349.1, from coordinate 968,589 downwards.
CAATTTTGCTCACCTTACGGATGACCCAATAAGGTCTAACATTTCTTGGGCTAAGCTTTCCGTGTTGATTTCATAACACTTTTGACGAACAATATTTTCAGAAATATCCAGTCACCAAGATGGAATTCTAAGCGTCAATACCGGTTACTTACACATGATTTCTATCGGCTCTGAGTCACTAATGATTATCCCCGAATGAGTTTCACATCATTGACTGCTCAAGGGATTATATTCAGACTAAGTAACTTAACCTTGTCGCTATCAGACTAGTCAGTTAATGACGTACACCTCTAACCATACAAAGTCTTATACAAAGGTTTACTGGATGCTAGTGCCATCACTAACCTCAATAAGTGGCAAGTGTTCTTTTTCACTGTCTCAGAAAATAATAACACATGTTCGGAACTTATTGTTAATGTCTCAATAACACGCTTAGTCTAGCCGTCCGTTCACGAGCAGATGTTAGTACAAGACTTACTTGTATTCTTAATTCCTTTCGGATAAATCTCCAAAGTTGACCACATACTAGGTATTCTGTTCGACATAGTAAATGTGGGTCCTTATGAAACCTCACTACCTTTTGCGGTATAATCTTACATAGTCGGAGTAGTTCTGTTTAGCCATTTCATAATTTCCTTAAGTTCATCTGTCATATTTTTGGCATTTATTTCATATCACTCCGCTGTCTTCAATTCAAACTCTTTCATTTTCCCTTTTCTGCGATCTTGTCTTTAATCTTCACTGTCACTGATTTTATTGTAATCTCTGCGAGAGTATGTAGCATACACAAATTAATCCCTGAAATGCCTTAGCACCGCCTTACTAACCTTTAGGTTGTTCCTTGTCTTCTCCCTTCGTCTTATAATCCGTATCGGGAGAAATCTTTAACTGGTCCTGGTCAAGTTCCGCTTACTTTTAATACCAATTTCATTCTGGTAACATGGTCTAGACCATCTCTGCACTTTCCATATCGCATTCAAAATATCATAACCACACCGTTGGTATTGGATCCTTACATTTCTTATCAGTTATGTACTCACTTGGTTTGCTTAACGTGCAATTATTCGTGAGTTACATAACCATTCTCACATAACTCGTATACAATATTTTTAATTTCCGACATAGTCTCTCCTTTTGACTCATTCTATCTTACATATCCCATTCGTATCAAAATGCGCTAATATTATTGGGTCGTATTACTTGCTCTTTTTACAAGTATCCACTGCCTGGAGTCATACTACCCACAACCTTTACCAATAATCCCTTAATTATCGTCTTGATTCCCATTCGTTTGTTGTCGGTTTCAGGTTACACCAACTGGTTTCAGCATAGGATCTCGCAGACAATTCAAGCATTCATACTAAATGAACTGTGATGTCAGTTGGTTTCATCTTACCTTCGCATTTCTACCGTCCGCTTCCCCCCTTTAGGGTGCTCCTATATCATTGTCTATTCACATTCTATCCCTTGTCTCCATTCAAAGTTTTCAAACTCACAGGATTCTTTCCGAATACATTTTGCATACCATACCACACCCACATAGCTTTCACACCTCTCATAACTTAATTTACCCTGGTATAAAATTCTAACGTGCTCATGGGCAATAGGAATTCTCAATATCTCGTACAAAATCTGATCTGACGATTAGTACTCGGATAGCGTCATTGCAATCACAACATATCCAAATCATATTGCATTTATTTCCATCAGTTAATGCGTCGAATCGCTTCAAATTCTTCACTTCGTAACACTTATGATTAGACGACAAATATTCCAAGCTTTCTGACGATACCATAGGTACCAACGACTTTTCCCAATAAACTTACAACATATCAGTCGTTTCACAAATTCTCAATTCTTGTTTCTTATAATTTCCGCTACCTCCACGATAAGGTCATATATACGTAATATGTCATATTTCCTTATGCTTCATGTTTTCTCACTCCTTCCATATACTCATTATTAACTTACAGTCTTACCCGAAATCATACTAACTTCATCTTAGTAGTGATCTTGTCTTATGACCTTTTGTTACATCACCTCTTTCGTCCATCACTATGTAGCTTTCACTTATCCCGGACTAATGGTCAATTAATTATGCCCATTTTGAGTGCTCTCTGTAGTACTCTTTTCTCCTTTCTTCATCTCTATCCATTTTTTTTTTCCTTTCACGAATTCCATTTCTAGTTGGCTAATCACAATTTAATAGGCGGTTATCGGAAAATATTCTTCAACCACCGTAAAAAGGAACTAGAGCTTGGCAAGCACCACAGGGCATTCTAGCACTTGATTCGCACGATTTACCTTCAGATTACTCTCGAGTTCCACATGAACTATTCAGATCGCAGTTACTTACTCGTACGCTTTACATTCTCCCATCATAGTCACACTCAGTTACTGGGCATTATTGCCCGCCAATTTGGGCCTCCCTCTAAGGCACGATATGATCGGAACATACTTTAGCTCGTTTAGATGAATTGCGAATTGATCGCTCATATACTTTTCTTCAAAGCAAGATTTTTCCAAATAGGGGTAGTGCTTCTTATAGATGACGTGGAAAGTCTTTCCTACAGCTTAATTCATCATAGCATGATAGTCCTTCTCTTTCTGTTCTCATTGTTATTTCCGTCAACATATAATAGTGATCCCATACTTTCCTACAGAACTTGGTAAGTCTCTTTCGTACATTCAATAGCTCACTTTTTTGTTCACACTTTTCCCGTATATTCTAGTCACGTAATTCATGTCCTGTTTTTGGCCACTTCGCCATTAGGCTTTACTTATCTTCGTGGCCATCCTTAATATATATTCTAATTCCCTCTGGCTGTCTTAATTTCCCATTCATTTCATACACTTACATTTATGGAATCCTGAGTGCACTTCCCAGGGGGGTCACCCATCCCAGAATTGCTCTGGTCCTAGCACGCTTAACCCTGAAACTCGGGTGAAATACGATGCTTTAATGCCAGTATAATCGCATCCACTTGGTCACATGACCTTTACTACATAATTTGGGGCAGATTGAAGTCTTACAGATTTCGAGACGTTTCCATAACACGTCCTATTTTCCGTATTTACTGTTTTACCCTTCGTATTCCACAATTTTCATCTTTCGTCCTAGATTTCCAATTTCTCAATAGTAACGAATATATCCTCATCGTCATTCCTTATAGTTATTTCAGGTATTGTCCTGTCTAGATCTCCACTCACTATCCCTACATAATAGCTTTCCGCAAAATCGATTGTCGGCTATTTTTAAATCCTCCTATAAACCTTATTTCTACTGGGCATCGAATGTCATTCATCTCGATCTTTCAGACTGTTAGCCGTCTTTCCTATAATCACTTTTCACACCATATCCCAATCCACAACTCTTCTGGGCAGTGCATCTCATTTATTGCCTACTAACAATATTTTCTTTTCTCCTTTTTAGCATATCTGACTAAATATTCTAATTAACACTTTCAGCAGAATCTCTTTTAACATTCTTGCTGTTCAAACCCTGTACATAGCAAATACTGGCGATACCCCACAGAACACATAGTTATGTAACACATTCCCGCCATTCAAAGCTTCCAATTTCGGATAGCAGAACAAATATTTCAAAATTCACTTCTGTAACTTTCATGCCATCCCTTACTTTCCTCCATCGTATGTAAAGCCCTCATATAGGAATTTCATTCTCCTATGACTTGGCTCTATCGCACGATCTAAGACAGAAAGAAGGTCAACAATCCCTAAATGCCCCGTAGCCTCCTGTTTATAGATGTGGCGCGCTTCACACCATAAACAGGACTCTACCGGACACGACTTTGCGTACATTCCCTAGGACGGACACCTTTCTCGATACCACTTTGTCACACCCTGATTTTACTAGGGTGTGATGGGCACCCGACCCCACATTCGGAGCCGAGCGAACCCACTGACTCTTATTACATACATGAATTTCTGGACTATTAATCAGACAAAAATGACAAATACAACAAATGTTCTGGAAATATCCTTTGTAGTGTACAAATCGACAGAATATGTAATCATATGAAAATTATGACATAACACAGAATGACATGACGGCTGGCGGAGCCGCCTACAGAACTGACATCCAGAACCCACACTCTGTCTGCAAAGTCTCTAACAGATAATCAGAAAACATATCACATAGGCTCTGACTCGGCAGCACTCCAGGGACAATTGGAGCTTGCCAACTCCGCTGAAGCATCTTCTATAATGTCTTCTATACATCTGGGTGTACCTGCGTGGCATGAAACGCAGCCCCCGAAGAACAGGGGGTCAGTACGAAAAATGTACTGAGTATGTAAAGCATAAAATACGAAAAACGAATCGGGCGAACGGAGGATACAGAACATGAATGTAATAACCGGAATATCATAAATGCTTACTCATAAAACATAAACAGACGCATAGCAGAAAACATGCCATAGCCGGCCCTCATCAAAGGACTCGGCAAACAGAAAGTGGTCGCCCCCTGACGCTGGCGCCACAACTCAATCAGATCATATCGGAATGTGCACATATCATAGCATATCAAATGGCCATATCATATCATATCAGATCAGAGTGTGTACATGGCACATCATACTCCACAACCCATGTACATATATACCTGCCCCCTCACACCGAGGCACGGCGAACAATGCAGTGGAACACGCGTGATAACATATCCTGCCCGGCTCAGTGAAGGAAGCATTGAGGCATCCACGAGCGGAGTAGTGAGAAACTAAATGCAATATAAAACGTATAGTATATACAGGGACCAGACGGAATAATCAAACGACATATCAAGAAAGAAAAAAGGGGTCCGGACGAAGCATAGCACATACCTTTTAATGACCGCGGTGGATTCTTTTCGAAACAAAACTTTCGGGACCATATGCGTACATCCAAATGTAAAACATATACAGAGATGCGATAGCGTAACTCAAACGGCAGACTTTATAGTGAACGTTTAACAATAGTCGAAACATGAGTCTTTCGGAAGCAGTTTCAAATCTCAAAGTAGGTCATAAGATTCCTTAAAATAATCATAGTAGTTATTCTTTGGAACTTAGAAAAATAGTTAAAAGTTTCCCTTAGTTTTTATTTTAAAGAAGATCAAACGGAATGTCAACACAAAGTTCGGAAATAGTGGGTCCGCCTCGGGTTAAGTAAGGTGGCGTACCCGAACGGCGCATATTAAACCTTGTAATGTCATTTATGAGAGGTATAAGATAATCGGATTTCATATGTACAAGTTCTAAATACTTAGATGACTTGTTGAAACAATCGCAGCATAATTAGTTCAATTCTACTGAATGAAGAAGGGGTATTTTTGGACGTGGATTCCGAGGAGTAGAGTTGTCCCCGAGGACCAAATTCAAACCTAGTATATCTAAGACATGCCAAGAGAAGGAATGGGAGAGCTTTACATACCTTTCCTGCTTGTTAAGCTCGTCGAAACTCCAATCCCGTTTCGTCAAAATCCTACAAATGGTCACATTTACCAATTACTATTCATGAGGTTCAAAATTCCAACTTTGGTTAGTATTTGCCTACCGAAATTTCGGCAAAGACCTCCCCTATAAATATGACACCCCGAGAATTTAACTCGGCTCAATTGTCAACAACAACAACCACAACAACATCAACAATTGACTAGAATCACATATTAACATAAATAGTCACCTTTCCACATAAAGTGACAACTTCCAAACTAACTTCATATTTCCAAACCAATATCAATATTTTCGTACTCATTACTTACCAAGATTATTCCAACATCGATTGGAGGCATTACATATGATTTTTCCACATTAGTCGCAAAATACACAAACTTTCCACCGAAATCATAACTCATCCGAAACTTCCATTTTTCGACAAACATATTCATAACGCATTATCATCTCTCAAATTCATTAACCACACCCACAATCTACACTTAAACAACTTCATTATCTTAATATCATAAAATCGCATTAATATGACATAATTTCCCTACATTCCATTTTCATGCAACCTTAACCCGTATATGCCTCATTTACATTGTAATGATCACAATAACACAATTAACATACTAAACAAAATAAATCCATTCCTATCCCATTTCCATACACCACACGGCCACATGGCATTTATCAATTTCAAATGATTTTCATTCAACTTTCATTTCTAAAACCAAGTCCACAATAACCACACTAGAATACAACATAAAACTCATCCAACTTGCCTATACAACATATACACACAAACGGCCATATGCATATTCATGCAACCACCATGCCAACTTCCATATTTCTACATATTCTACTCATTTACATACACTACAACACAAACAAACCTTCATAACGTAAATAATTAGGATGAATTCTTACCTTCTCCTTCTAACTTCTTCACTTGTCCCAATTCCGAAAACGACGAAACGAACGACTTATCTTCCGAAACAATCATACCACGTTGTAGAGGACCCTTGAATTAGTAGGAATACAACAAGAAAATAATTTTTGGGAACAAAATTTGAAAGGGCAAAACTTGGAGACCATGGCCGAATGGCCATGGTTGTTGGTCTCCTTCTTTCTTCTTTCTTTCTTTCTCAATTTCTCTTGAATTTTCTATGATCATGTGACAATATATTTGTCAAGCCACCTCCCCCATGTGGGGTCCACTATGGCCGGCCAACTTATTGATTTTCTTTCTTTTTTTTTTTTTTTTTTTTTTTTTGTGTTCAAAGACACAAAATTTTCAAGAACTAATAATTTGGAAATTCCAATTTTACCCTTAGCCTTTTCCAATATTTCCACATCCAAAATTTTCGTCACCAATTTATACCAAGCAAGACTAAAACATAGCATTGTTCTCAACTTACTACAATTATCTCAAAATGTCCAAATATTCGAAATACGTTTTATAATACTTGTGCTTAGCTTATCGCAATCATCTCAAAATATTCGAATAAAGTAGTGGGCTCCTAAGTGTCTAGGCTAAGTCCCCCGCCCCTATCTACCTGCGAGCATGAACGCAGTGTCCATAAAAGAAAGGACGTCAGTACGAACAATGTACTGAGTATGTAAGGCATGTATAACAACATAATCAAGAAATAAGAGAGCATAAGATGAAGAGATAACATGTAGCTGATTTCCTTTTAAGGCGGAGTCATGCATGCTAACTTTTATATTAAACAACATCATATTATATATACATGCATAAACTGCTCGACCATATAGGTACGGTGTGATCATCATTAATCCGCATCCGGAGTAACCATCTCATGCCGCCCACTAGTGGTGTCTGCCCGGCCAACTAGGCACAGTGTTATTATCATCATAGCCGCCCACTTATGCCCAGTGTAGTGGTGTCTGCCGGCCAACTAGGCACGGTGTAATCATACATAAAATAACATAAAGCATGCATGAGAGTCCAAGTGAAAGCTACAACTCTATCGGAGTGACGTAAGGTCGTTAACCTCCGATTTCATTATGGAATAACATCATCACTATCTCACCTTGAAGGAACTAGTATCATGAGGTGAGATGGCCAACAATGAATAACATCAAGGAAATTATGAAATAAGGTCATTAAACTCATAATAGCATCAATTCATAAGCTTGAGAATCCCTAAAATTAAAATCATCATCATCATCATTATCATAGAACACATCTTATTTCTTTCCCATAAGAAGCTCTTTAGAACCTTTAACTTTTAACTTTTGGGATGTAAGAAGGTCATGGAAATATAGAGAAGAAATCATATTATAGGAGTCATGCCTTTGAAAACAAAGGGGCTAGCCTTAACATACCTTTTACGTCTCCTTAACAACTAAACGTTCTCCTTCCAAGCTCACAACTCTACATTCAAGAGAATTCGTACTAAATTAGATCATTTAAAACACGCTTAAGTCTAAATTAAAGCGACTAAGGGCTAACGAAAATCGGGCAACATTTCCTTTGTTTCCACAACTTTCTCCATATACTAAACAACTCCCAAACATCAATAGCAACACCCATAATATCATAATCAATAAACTTCTTCGAGTTAAACATTGTTCAATCCTCAAAACTCCTTTTCAAAGTCATTCATAACCATAATTACAACACAACACCATATTCATTTACATATAATACTTCCTCAACATCCTTAGTATCATTCATAACAAGATTATACTCATAATATACTAAGAATCATGACTCACGTTAACTTACTATTCAAAATCTCATTATTTTCATATTTGAGCTCATATTCTATTTCCTTCTCTCATCCAAGTCATTCAACCACTCAAATACTTTTAATAACATGGAATGGATGTAAAACTCACCTTTTATCGGGTAAGGATGAACTTTGGATGAATGTACTTCACTTGAAAAAAACCCCAACTTCAATACCAAGGGGATTCTTGATTTCCATAAATCCTAGTGAGCCTCTTTGCACTTGACTCTCTTGATTCTTGGTAATTAATCTTTGATTTCTCTTGGATTGGTGTTGATATGGTGTGTGGAATATTCTAGAACTCTCAAGAGTTATGGAAAAGGTGAGAAATAAGAAATAAGAACTTGGGTCATCTTTTTATAAAAAAAAAAAAACCAAAGCTGCCTGATAAGATTTATACGGGCACTTATACAGTCCGTATAATTTTATACGGTCCATATAAGTGACCGTATAATACCTCCAGTGATGACCCTTCAGTGTGACTATTATACGGACCGTATAAGTGGTCATATAACTCCATTTTCCCGAGATTGATTTCGTCGATTTGTTTGATCTCAAATCCTTATAGAGTCTTCTGGGCACTTGTTTAACACTTCATTAACCATCTAAGGAGCCTTATACTCCTTCCCAAGACATTACCAAATAATTGTTAACTCGATAATTGCTAAACCTTCCCGAATACAACTTGTACTTTACTTCCTTCAACGAACTTAAATTTCACCGATTCATATAACTTTGAAATCTTGTCGTACACACCTTTAAGCTACCAAATAACCTCTTTAAGGTCATATGGACTTCATGTTCACCTTAAACTTGCGTTGGTCTATTCACAGCACAACGACATGAAATGTCTGAGGTGTAACAATATTTCACTAGGCTGAAGGAGCTATGGGCTGTGTATGATGCTCTTATGCCTTCAGCAGGTTGTGATTGTACAAAATCAATGGACTACATTGAGCATTTGCAGAGGCAATGATTGATTCAGTTCCTTAGTGGTTTAGGTGACTCATATGAACAGTCGAGGAGACAATTGTTGATGAAAACTATTGAACCTTCACTGAATCAAGCTTATGCTATGATTAGTGAGGATGAGAGTGAAAGATCATGTCCTTTTCCAGCATTGCCAGGGAAAGGAGAACTAATGTCTATGCAAGTTAGTAGAGGAAAACTATACAGAGGAAAAAACATGGTAAACACTGTGGTAGAAGTGGACATACTATAGATGATTGTTATCAATTGATTGGTTACCCTCCTGATTTTCATGACTCACAGAAGAAAAATACAGCAAATTTTGAAAAGAAGAAGCAATTTACAGTTAATAACGTCACAAATGGGGACGGAAAACTTCCCATGAATGAAGAAGAAACTAGCAGAGGTCATGGAACTAGCAACATTTATGGTCATGGTCCCAACAACAACTATGGAGGCAGTTATGGTCATGGAGCTGGCAATAGTTATGGAGCTGGTAATGGTTATGAACGTGGTGGAGCTAGAAGTAGCTATGGAGCTAGCAGTAGTTATGTAGCTGGTAACACTCAGGGTAGAAGTGAACCAACTTTCACTGAGAAGCACCACAAGCAGTCTTAGCATAATAGCAACAAAAGTCTTGGACGATATCTCACAGATGATCAGTACAAACAAGTTTTGGACATGATGAGTGTGAACAAAGATCACACAGAGCATCAAGTGAACTTAGCAAGTACTGTTACCTCTTTAATGGATGAATTATGTTCAAAAGAGTGGATTATAGATTCAGGTGCATCACACCACATTACTTCTGATATAACCATGCTAAAGGACAGAATTGATATTAATTATTTTAATGCTCAACAAGTTCATTTACCTAATAGAGGACAGTCTAGTATAACTCATGTTAGGATTGCAGAATTTTTGAGAGATATGAGAGTTGATAATGTTCTGTATGTACCAGACTTCAAATACAATTTATTATCAGTATCCAAGCTAACCAAGAGCCTATCCTTCTCTGTATCTTTTTTTCCTGATTTCTGCATATTTCAGGATCTTTATAGTGGCAGGGTGAGGGGAATTGGTAGAGAGGAAGGAGGCCTGTATAGTGTAAAACAAGGGAGTAATTGCTTAGCCAAACCAACTAGTAATGCAGTGGTGCAAAAACAGTCCACGGATGGTGCACTTTGGCACCAGAGGTTGAGACATCCTTCATTGCAGGTCATGAAGAGTCTTAGTTTTATTCAAAATAAGGACTTAGGATCTTCTGGTTCTGCAGATTGTCCTATTTGTCCATTAGCTAAGCAATGCAGGTTGTTATAACCCGTATTTTGTACGCTTGGATAATTCGGGATAATTGCGAGAAGTTAAAGGCAAGACTATTTCCAAAATTATTTTAATGTACAAGTGGGTTGTGAATATTATTTATGAACCTTATTAGTATGGAAATGTTGGAAGAGGCCAAGGGTAAAAAGGGATATTTACTAAAAGGTTCATGGTAATATTATGGAAGGCTAAGGGCAAATGGGAATTTCACAAAAATTGTCTTGAAAATTCTAGACCAAGCCAAGGCTTGGCCATGTGTGTGTATGTGTATATGTGGGTCCCACTCTTATATGGACCAAAATTTATAAAAAGACAAGTGGTCATCTTGTTTTAATTTAAGGAAATTTCAAGAAAAAGGAAGGAATTTCTAGAAAAAGGAAGAAGGGGAGGCATGTGGCCATTTCATATTTAATGGGGCTAATTATAAATTATAAGGACATATGGACTAAAGTTACAAAAGAAGACACTTAGTCTTCTTTAATTATTTTGGAAAATTCAAGAAGAATGGAGAAGAGGGCATGTGTCCCTCACATGCCTATAAGAACTATATATATAAGAGAGAGAGCCTACCAAGCAATACATAATTGTCATGAAAAATTCAAGAAAAACTCCAAGCAAAAATTAGGGGCCACTCGGCCATGGCTATGAAGTTGATCAAAAAAAATTATTGCTTCTAGTATTCCCGCAAGTTGAAGGCCCTAATTAACATGGAGTGGTTGTTGGAACAAGAAAACCATTCATTCTTGCAAGGCACAACTCTAGCGAAGTTGAAGAACTAAGTGGAAAAAGGTAAGGTTTCATCTTCTTTTATGTTGTGGATGGTTTTTTTTATGTTGTAGAGTGAAGAAATGGACGAAATATATGAAAATATGTGTGTTGGTGTGTGGCCGTATATGTATAGTGTTGGATGATTGTGGGTAGTGTAGTATGTAAAAATGGGTGAAAATCATGAAGGTATAGATGTTGGGTAGTAACCGTGTGTGTGTAGTATTGGACCGTGCATGGTTGTGTTGTGTGAAAAGAATGGATTAATTTTATGTAGCATGTTGGTTGTTGTTGTCGTTGTAATGTAATGTATAGAAACGGATGAAAAACTCATGAGAATATGTATGTGGTTGTTGTGGCCGAATGATAGGTGGTTTGGCAAGTTGTGCTTGAATTGACTCTATTTAATATTTTAGTTGTTGAATTGTGAATTTCATAATGATAAATGAAGGTTTGATGGCTTAAAGTGAAGTTATAACCATTATCGGAATGTTGAAGAAGTCGATGCGGCATTAGCTTGAATTCGCCATTGCATGAGTAATGTTGTTAATGCATGGTTGTTGTTATGGATTGTCGATATAACTCATAAATTTGGAAGGAAGTAATGCGTTGTTGACTTTGGTGGTGTTGTGAGATTTCGGGTGGAAGTATGTATTAATTGGGTTGCTTGAATATTTTGTGAATTGAATTGAATATTGAAGTGTTGCTAGAATAATTGCTAGCATTGTTATTGGGTTGGCCGAGTTCCATTCTCGGGTTTGTTGTTGATGATTTGGGCCGAGTAAGATCTCGGGGATGGTGTATTTACAAGGGAGATGCTTTGCGAAATTTCGGCGGATACGTAAGTGAATTTATTTGAAAAATCAAGACAAGTGTGCTTAGTAATGAATCTAATGGTTGCATCGATTTTCTTGAATGTTGACTAACAAGTCCGGACAAGCGTATGTCTAGTAAGGCGGCACGGGGCGAGGCTCGTCTCTTTCTTCAAAAGGTATGACCCCCCACGTTATAATGTCTTAAATGTTTTTATATCTTCCTTGCTTGCAAGAGTTAAACCTATGACTCCAAGGTATAAGTCTTTTCCTAATAAGTTCATAGTCGTTTTTCAAATGTCCATACTTTTCAAAAACCAAGTTTTAAGAGGTTGAGAGCTTTTATGATTAAAACGTAGATATGATTTTATAATGACAACGATGATGACAAACATGAGAAAACGTCTATGACGAATATGTCGAGGATACGTTCCTACCATGGATATGACGATGTAGAACGTTAAGTTATTTCTCGATTTCAACTCTACTTATGGATAATGACTATTTTAAAGATCTCTAGTATATGAAATGATGCCTTACGATCCTATTCCATGTTTTCTCATGATGTCACTCTTCATTGTTAGACTCGCCTTATATTAATTGTCCCTTCAAGGTGAGGCACGACGCCATGGCTATTCCATAACATCATCGGAGGAGTTACCGACCTTACGTCACTCCGATAGATACATGGCTTTTTGGGCTCTCCCCGCATGCTTATATGATATATGTATATGACATATGTATATGTATATAGGGGATATGGGGAAGAAAGGGAGACATGTCGCTATAGAAGCATTGCCACTGGTCATTAGCGTAAACTCCATCCGGACGGGATGCCGGGACGCGGACATATGTGGCGAGCCGACGTCGGTTCGCTATGATATGTTCTATTTTCACATGTATACGGAAAAGAAATGTTTTCAAAGGAAAGAATAAGCATGCATGGCATCCGCTTACTGGCGGCATTCACATGTAACAAAAGTTACTCTTCTTCCCTCATGATATGTTCTATGTTTTTATACGGATATTATTCATATGTATACTCCTTACTACGTTATTTGTTCATGCCTTACATACTCGACATTGCTCGTACGACGCCCGCTTTTGTGGGCGCTGCGTTTACGGCCGCGCGAGTGCACACCGGATGAGTACAGAAGCCATTACGAAGACGTTCCGGAGTTAGTAGACTCCATTTGTTACGGAGTCCCGTCGAGTCGCAGTACGTGCTTTGTGCAGTTTGTTCGAAGTTAGAGACTTTGCAGACAGAGTCGTGGGTCTAGAGTGTCGAGCGGAAAAACGGCCCCACTAGCCGATATGTTTTTAGTATACATTATGTTATAGAGTCCTTACGCTTGCTGCATCGTGGTTAATTTGAGAAACGACAAAAAGATTTTGAAAATTTTACTATGTATTTACTTTCATTTTGATTTAAGAATTCAAAGAGAATATGTGAGTAATAAGAGTCCGCGGGTTCGCTCGGCTCCAAATATGAGGTCGGGTGCCCATCACACCCTAGTAAGATCGGGGTGTGACATAGTGGTATCAGAGCAGGTCTGTCCTAAGGGTTGTCTGCAAAGTCGTGTCCAAGAGTCCTCATGGGGCGTGAAGCGCCACATTTATAAACGGAGGTCATAAGGCATCTAGGAATTGTTGACCTTCTTTCTGCTCCGTGATCGTGCGATAGAGCCAAGTCATAAGAAATAAGATTTTCCTATATAAGCTAGACGTACGATGGAAGAAAGCGAGTGACGCTATGGAAGGCCACAGAGGTAAGTCCTAACGTAATTGTTCGTCACCTCGAAATTGGGAAGCACCGGATGACCGGAATGTGTCATAAGGCCGTATGTTACGGAGAGTGTTATCGATATATTTGCGCACGATTTTGAATAGTAGGCATGGTAAAGGAGGTCCTACGAGTAACGGGTAATGTCCCAGAAGAAGTGCGAAAGGAAATATGATAAACAGACATGATAAGCAAGATGCGACGTTTCGTAAAGGTTATGGATTTGGCATGGCGATGAAGATGCGATCACTACCATCGGGAATCTGGAGATCCGGACGGTGGAGTAGTCACACACACACGCGTGGAAGGTGAACATTCGGAATCGAAAGGGTAAAAAGAATTGTAAAAGTTAAGGACGTGTTACGAAAATGTCCCGAATCGGTAAGGCTTTAAATTGCTCCCGCATCGTGTAATAAAGGTCATGGGAGGGAGCGGACGCGATTATACGCATTAAGGCACCGGATTCCACCAAAGTTTCGAGGTTAAGCGTGCTCGGTGGGAGCAATTCTATGATGGGTGACCAGGAAGTATGCGAGAAATTCGATATATTCGGACCTAAGAGACAAATGAGAAGTTAGGGGTAGCCTAAGGGAAACTAGAGCGATGGGATGGTTGGAGACCATAGAAGACGCGTATTGCGTAAGCCGGCGGCGTGGCACGGAAGTGCCGAAGTGCATCGCCTTTGGAATTAGGGTAGGCTTGAACAGTAGTTGGAGATATTTTGTGGGTTATATATATATATATATATATATATATATATATATATATATATATATATATATATGAAGGTGTAGGATATCCCGTATATGATTGTATCGGTGGACATGTGAGTCCCGGAATCGAAGCTACGATATAAAAAGCATCAACCGAGCAAGGGTACCGAAGATCGAGTAACCGCAAGAATAAATGGTACAAGTGTTGAAAAGTAAGTCGTTATTATTTCACTATAGGTTGAGATTGGAAATTCTAGTATAACGATATTTGGAAAAGAAAGAGAGTGAGTAGATGGAAAATGAAGAGATCAAAGTGACGGAAGAAAGAGAAAGGTAAGGAACCTCGCAAGTGAAGCTCCCGAGAAAAACTACCGAAAACACGCGGCTATTGGGGAAAGGACTCGAAAGAAGCATGTGAAAAGGGGATAGAGTGTGGTAAAAGAAGACGGAGAGGAATGTATGGGATTCGAGAACTAATTGCGATAAGTGAGGCTAAAAGAATAGTAACCGTGACAAGGAAATGTGAAGTAAGAAAAGGAATGACTAAGTTTAGCGGCGGTGTTGTAAGACTTTGGTATTGAAAGGTATATAAAGGTAGTGGGCCGACATTGTCGAGTGGAAGTTGAAGGTGTGGAATAGGAGTTCATGTGAAGTCTGAAGGATTTGACCTTAGCGGAAACAGAATAAATGGAGGGAACGTGCATAGGAGACCGCTCGGTTATAGCATCATAAATATAGTTAATGACCCGATGAATAAGGATGAAGGAAGTAAAAAAAAAAAAAAATTGTAAGGATTCTATGCTAAGGGAAGACAACATGGATGCGCGGAACAAATGTGAAGGTGTAGTTAAGGAAATTTTTGAGTAAGTGAGCGAAGCAAGGAGAGAAGACGAATAGTGAATAGTAAGGTATGGAAATATGGATAGAGGACGACAAGGACGAGCAAAAAGAAAAACTTAGGATTAGAAGTTTCATACGTTAGACACGAGTTGGGAAGGAAGACGAGGAATAAAGTATAGACGAAGACTTCATAAAAGGATTGTTGTCATATAAGGAACCCCTTAAAGGAGGAGAACATATTGTAGCTTTGAGCCGGGGTTTAAGGCATATCGGCCTATCAAGAGAATACATGAAAGAAGTAGGAACAAGTTGGTGCGAAAGGATTAGGAAACCTATGACACGGAACGAGGACTCGGAAAGATCGAGGAGTTCGACCATAAGGGAAATAGGGTAAAGTTAAGGAGCCGAGTACGAAGGAAAGGACTTGGCTATGAAAGGAACCCCCGAAGTGCTACGAGACCCCATAAGATCACGTAACATTCGAGGACGAATGTTCTAAGGGGGGGGAGGATGTTATAACCCGTATTTCGTACGCTTGGATAATTCGGATAATTGCGAGAAGGACGAGGTTTCATATTTAATGGGGGCTAATTATAAATTATAAGGACGGACTTTGTTGTAAGACATAAGTGTTTTATGATTATATATGGAGATGGAAATATTAATAAAAATTTGGGGTTAAAAAGTGGAATATTTGGAAATTAGTAGTTCATGAAAAATAAGGCCACATGTAGTGTGGGCCATGGCTACATGGAAGATTAATATATGTAGAGTTAGATGACTTGTTAAGTCATTTTCATCATGTTCATCTTTTGGAAATTTCATGAAACTTGGAGAAATTTGGAGGGAAGGAAAATTTAAAAAAAAAAAAAAAAAAAAAAAAAAGGGGAAAGAGGGGCACATGACCGGCCATGTGCCCCATCAATATATATATATATATATATATATATATGTGTGTGTGATGACTAAGGATACCACACTTCATCATTCTAAGTCCTAGAAAGTTCAAGAAAAAGAGGAAGAAAAAAAAAAAGAGAGAAACGGTTTTGAGGGGGGGGTGGCCAAACCAGCCCTAAATTGATCATGAAAAGTTTTTTCTTCAAGTTTCAACTAAATGGAAGGCCCTCTACAACATGGAATAATTGTTGGAACAAGAAAACATTCTTTTGCAGAACAAGTCCTAGCCGAGAGGTGAAGAGGAGATGGATGGAAGAGGTATGATTCAATTCTTATTTTTCATATGTTATAGATGTTTTGTGTATGTTATGAATGTATGGAAATGAATAAAAATCATGAAAATATGGATGTTGAAGTTGAGCCATGAATGTTGATGTTGGCCGTGATGTGTGTTGTATGTCTAGGAGTGATGCATTAATTCTAATTAGCATGTTGGTGGTTGTAGAGTGTCGAAATGGATGGAAATCATGAAACCTTCATGTTGGTGTTGAAGTGGTGTGTGTGTGTGTGTGGCCGTGTAGGGGCTGTTTTGGAGGAAAAGATGATGAACTAATTTCATTTAGTATTTGGTTGTTGTTTATTGTGGATTATGTGATGAAAAATAAAGGTTTAATGACTATGTCGAAGTTGTAGTGTTGTGGGCTGTTTTGGAAAGTTAATATGATTCTAATATGTTTTCTTATATTTATGAAGGTAATGTGGTAATGTATGGAATTGTTGACGTAGTATGAGAATTTGAAAGAAAGAGAAATGTATTGTCGTATTCATTAAGTTGGAAGGTTTCGGGTTTCATAAGCATATTGTTTGAATTGTCTTGAATACTTTGTGGATTGATTATTATTCTTAAATATTGTCTGGATGGTGTTGGTTTGGTTGTTGTTGATAATTGGCCGAGTTAAATTCTCGGGGTTGGTGAATATATAGGGGAGGTCTTTGCCGAAATTTTCATAGAAGAAGTGACGGCTTGGAATTGGGTTCTTTAATGCTTATGGCTAATGTTGGATGTCCAATGACATTTTTGTAGATCGCGAGAAGCGAGACGTAAGCGTGGATTAGTTTAGAGGGCGGCCAAGGTATGTAAAGCTCACCTTTCTTTCTTTGGCATGTCTTAGTATGAATAGGCTATGATATGATCCCCGAGGTAACTCTACTCCCGCGATCCGAGCATGTCCGTGATTCTTATTTGTTTCTTGACATCCGTATGCATAATGTAGTCAAATTATGGTTTCTATGCCTTTGTATGATTGAATATGAATGTGCCTAAAAGATTATGTTCATAAAAGAGTCGGAAACTACGAACGTCCGTATCTTTCACATATGAGCTCGGATCGCCCGAAACGCTCGTGGGAGGTTCCCTAATGTATAACATCCCCGACATTCATAGGCGGGCTCGGTTCGGTTTGGTATACTTGCCCGTGGGCCCGCAAGACGTTCCGTTGTATAGTTCTAACAACTTGTTAATATAACTTAATATGGCTAATAATCTGACTTCCGAATATGATTACTCACTTATCTGTTAAGTTTGAAATAAAGATTCGTATATATATGATTCTGATACGTGATTATGATGCCTAAAGTTCTATTTGATAAGTCTCGGATAATATCTGGAAGAGATTTGATTTGGTCAATGCCATCGGCTTGTAAATGATAATTCGTCTGAATATTCTGGTAAGTCTGTGTAAATGTATGAAATGAGAATCCGTATGCATATAATTTTGATACGTAATTATGATGGATAAAGATTTATTTGATATGTTTCCGAGTAACGTTCGGAAGGCACTTGATCTGACTATTGCTTTGGCTTGTGAATGATAAATTGTTTGATTATTATATGGAATCTGTATGAATGATTGAATGGCATATAGATCCCACGACTCTGCTCGTGCCACTATTATGACTTCCTTCGCCGGATCCCGGGCCGGTTATTATCGTGCGCCCAATGCGAAGTATGATGAGCTTCCGAAGTATGATGAGCGACTATTATTATGGTGTTATGATGTGTCCGAACGTATGATGAGCCCCTTATTATACCGTGGTTATATGATATGATGTGTGACGGAGATGCAGGAGATCTGAAAACTTCCGAAGTATGATGAGTTGTGGCGCCCAAGGCAGGAGGGGCGACCACGTTCCGTCCGCCGGGTCCTATTATGGACCGCATAGGATATATGATATGATAATCTGATTGATCTGATGATATAATGATTTGATAATGTGATAATTTGATAATATAATGAATCTGTTTTGATGATGCGATAATCTGATAATGTGACAATCTGATGATATGATAATCATGATGATAATCGATACATGATAATCGATATACGATAATATGATGATTACGTCCGATGTGATGATATGATAGTCGATGATTACGTTTACCGAGTCCCTCATTTGGAGGGCGGGACACGTTTTGTGTTATATATATATATATATATATATATATATATATATATATATATATATATTCAGAAATACGATCTGTTTATTTCGGAGCCGGTGGTGGGGCAAACCCAATGGTGGGGCAAACCCAGTGGCGAGGCAAAATTCCGCACTGGTTTAGGCGAATCCCACATTGGTTTAGGCGAATCCCACATCGGTTAATGTCAGCTATTATGATATGATCTATTTTCTATATATGTGAGACAGAAATGTTTTTCAAAAACAAAGAAGAATAAGCTAAGCTTTCTGACATTCCGATTACTAAATTTGTTTTTGTGCTTCGCATATGATTTCCGAATTGACTTGATTATGATATGTTTTGCTCACCGGCATATGTATATACATGATAAGTGTTACACAGGCAAGTTATGACTCTCCGATTCCTATACTTGTTTTCGGTGGTTTTTCATTCCGGTTATGACTCTGTTAATGGATTTCCTGCTTTACATACTCAGTACATATTCCGTCGACCCCCTTTCTTCGGGGGTGCGTTTCATGCCGCGCGGTACACCTGTGTGAGCTAAAGATATTAGCGAGAAGATGTTCCGGCGGGATTGGCGAGCTCCACTTGCTCGGAGTCTTTGCCGAGTCAGAGTTTGTGTGTGTTATGATATCCGAGTCATGTTAGAGACTTTGCAGACAGAGTCGTGTGTGTAAGATGTCAGTTGTGAGCGGCTCTATAAGCCGTCGTATTGTTATACATGATATTACAGATTTTGTATGGTCGTAAGCTGTGTTTGATTTGAAACGATATAAAGTATGTTTGTTTCTCGAAAATTTTTATTATGCAGTTATGATCTGGTTAAGGGCCCAGTATGACTACGAGTATTACGATAGTCAGAGGGTTCGCTCGGCCCTAGATAAGGGTCGGGTGCCCATCACACCCTATCGGAAATTGGGGTGTGACAAATTGGTATCAGAGCGGTTCGTCCTAGGGGGTTGTCTGCAAAGTCGTGTCCGGTAGAGTCCTGTTTATGGTGTGAAGCGCGCCACGTTTATAAACGAGGAGGCTACGGGGCATCTAGGATGGTTACTCTTCTTTGGCATCTTAGATCGTCTTTGTAGAGCCAAGTTATAGGAAATTCCCGACATTGACCCTTGATTTCGGCAGAGGAATGACGTTGACAGGCGGAAGCGACCAGCGGTATGGAAGGTTACAAAGCACGCAGGTAAGTAAAGATACGAAAGATATATGTCAAGTAAGGTATTGGCATACGATTGAAAGGCAAAGTTGAAAAACTGAAAAGGAAGATAAGCAAGAAAGTGTAACACGTGTAGCCGTGTCGAGCATATGAGGTAAATCTAATATTTTCGGACTTTTGTGAATATTGAGAGCCCTGTGTGGCGATGATACGATACGATATGATATGATATGTATATATGATGATGGCCACTGTGAGGCACTTTGTTGGTATTTCTGCGTGCGAGTTTTGGGATAGTAAGAAATACGGAGAGAAACTCGCCGAAATTTTTCTAGAAATAATACGAGAATGAGATACAAGTTTGGAAAATATTTTGAAAAAGTCGGGTTAATAGTAGCGATGAAAGTTGGTAGAGGTAAAGTACGGTACCCTCTTGGAATAAGTTAAACAATGAGTGGTGAAATAGTAAATAAGACGTCGGTGGAAATATGGTAGTAAGGAAATTTGGAAGGACTTGTGCTACTAGGCGATGATTTAGAAAGGACTGGCGGGTTTGGATAAAGTGATATGATTAAGATAAGCGTATGAGGAAAAAAGAATTGTGACGAATAGGAATGTATCGATAAGATAGGCGGTAAAATGTGTTGTGGGGACGTTTTGAAATATGTAAAGACTCCGACGTACTCTAGGATATGTGCTGAAGGTTGTGCGGTGAGGTGGACGCGATCATACCGGCATTAACGCACCCGATTTCATTAAAGTCTCAAGGTTAAGCGTGCTGAAGTGAGAGAAATTTCAGGATGGGTGACCCCCCTGGGAAGTTTTCTGAAAATCCTACAAATTCAGACGTAAGGAGCGAATAAGAAATCGGAGTAGTCTAAGAGAGATTAGAGTATGTGGAGCGGCCAGAAACCTTAAAAGGACACGTAGGACGGTGTGAATCAGGTCGGCGAAGAGAAGGAGTTAACGGAAAGAAAGGAATAAAAAGGAAACGAGACAACAGTGTAGTAATAGGTTATGATGTATAACTGAGGGCACGAGTACCATAAGCGGCAGGATTGTGAAAGGCTAAGTTATAGAAAGATAAGAAACAAGGCAGAATGAATGCTAGGAAATGACTGGGATGATACGGATAAAATGTGAACGAACAGAGTACGTTTTGAAAATGAGAAAAGGACTATGTAAGAGTAGTGTGTTCTGAACGACACAGAGGTAGCATAAGATTTCTCGTGTGCGGGATAAGTTAAGATAAAGAAAATTTTGAAACTTTGGACGCCTGCCAAGATTGGAAATAAGGACAAAAAATATATGAATGGATAATGGTATAAGCATACCCCTAAAGGGGGGAAGCGGGTAAGGGAAATGCAAGAGTGGGATAAGAACGGTTGATACGATAATGTGTTTGGTATGGGCATCTGGGCTACCAATGAGGGCCCCCCCCCCTCACCGAAGTAAGTAGTGAGATCGGAAAACTAACAATAAGTGTATAAGAGTCAGGATGGTGTTTGAGGCAGTGTGAGAAGCTTTGCAAAAAACCTCGAATGACAGGACACTAGAAAATGGAGGTGTATGAAGAGAAAGAGTATAACAAGAGAATGGTATTGGATAGCCTAAGAGATAGTATGAAGGATGGCTATAGCTATGAAAAGGGAGCTCCCCCGAGGTGCTTACGAGACCCCGTACGACTAAGTTGAACATTCGAGGACGAATGTTCTAAAGGGGGGAAGGATGTTATATCTCGCATTTTGTACGTCGGAATATTTTTAAGTTGTTTGCGACAAATTAGGGACGAGGTTATTTTCCGACTTTGTTGTAAGACATAAGTGTTTTATGATTTTATGGGATGGAAATATTAATAAAAATTTGGGGTTAAAAGTGGAATTTTGGAAATTAGTAGTTCATGAAAAATAAGGCCACATGTAGTGTGGGCCATGGCTACATGGAAGATTAATATATGTAGAGTTAGATGACTTGTTAAGTCATTTTCATCATGTTCATCTTTTGGAAATTTCATGAAACTTGGAGAAATTTGGAGGGAAGGAAAATTTAAAAAAAAAAAAAAAAAAAAAAAAAGGGGCACATGACCGGCCATGTATATATATATATATATATATATATATATATATATGTGTGTGTGATGACTAAGGAGACCACATTTCATCATTCTAAGTCTAGAAAGTTCAAGAAAAAAAAAAGAGAAAAAAAAAATGAGGAGAAACGGTTTTGAGGGGTTGGCCGAACCAGCCCCATAAAGGTGATCATGGAAAATTTTTTCTTCAAGCTTTTCTACTAAATGGAAGGCCCTCTACAACATGGAATAATTGTTGGAACAAGAAAAACATTCTTCCTTGCAGAACATGTCCTTAGCCGAGAGGTGGAGGAGATGGATGGAAGAGGTATGATTCAATCTTATTTTTCATATGTTATAGATGAGTTGTGTATGTTGTGAAGTATGGAAATGAATGAAAATCATGAAAATATGGATGTTGAAGTTGAGCCATGAATGTTGATGTTGGCCGTGGTATGTGTGTTGTATGTCTAGGAGTGATGCATTAATTCTAATTAGCATGTTGGTGGTTGTAGAGTGTCGAAATGGATGGAAATCATGAAACCTTCAATGTGTGTTGAACCGTGGTGTGTGGTGTGTGTGTGGCCGTGTAGGGGCTGTTTTGGAGGGAGCATGATGAACTAATTTTATTTAGTATTTGGTTGTTGTTTATTGTGGATTATGTGATGAAAAATAAAGGTTTAATGACCTATGTCGAAGTTGTAGTGTTGTGGGCTGTTTTGAAATTAATATGATTCTAATATGTTTTCTTATATTTATGAAGGTAATGTGGTAATGTATGGAATTGTTGACGTAGTATGAGAATTTGAAAGAAAGAAATGTTATTGTCGTATTCATTAAGTTGGAAGGTTTCGGGTTTCATAGCATATTGTTTGAATTGTCTTGAATACTTTGTGGATTGTTCGGAATATTCTTAAATCTTGTGGATGGTTGTTGGTTTGGTTGTTGTTGATAATTGGCCGAGTTAAATTCTCGGGGTTGGTGAATATATAGGGGAGGTGCTGCCGAAATTTTCATAGAAGAAGTGACGGCTTGGAATTGGGTTCTTTAATGCTTATGGCTAATGTTGGGTGTCCAATGACATTTTTGTAGATCGCGAGAAGCCGAGACGTAAGCGTGGATTAGTTTAGAGGGCGGCCAAGGTATGTAAAGCTCACCTTTCTTTCTTTGGCATGTCTTAGTATGAATAGGCTATGATATGATCCCCGAGGTAACTCTACTCCCGCGATCCGAGCATGTCCGTGATTCTTATTTGTTTCTTGACATCCGTATGCATAATGTAGTCAAATTATGGTTTCTATGCCTTTGTATGATTGAATATGAATGTGCATAAAAGATTATGTTCATAAAAGAGTCGGAAACTACGAACGTCCGTATCTTTCACATATGAGCTCGGATCGCCCGAAACGCTCGTGGGAGGTTCCCTAATGTATAACATCCCGACATTCATAGGCGGGCTCGGTTCGGTTTGGTACTTGCCGTGGGCCCGCAAGACGTTCCGTTGTATAGTTCTAACAACTTGTTAATATAACTTAATATGGCTAATAATCGACTTCCGAATACGATTACTCACTTATTTATACGTTAAGTTTGAAATAAAGATTCGTATATATATGATTCTGATACGTGATTATGATGCCTAAAGTTCTATTTGATAAGTCTCGGATAATATCTGGAAGAGATTTGATTTGGTCAATGCCATCAGTTTGTAAATGATAATTCGTCTGAATATTCTGGTAAGTCTGTGTAAATGTATGAAATGAGAATCCGTATGCATATAATTTTGATACGTAATTATGATGGATAAAGATTTATTTGATATGTTTCCGAGTAACGTTCGGAAGGCACTTGATCTGACTATTGCTTTGGCTTGTGAATGATAAATTGTTTGATTATTATATGGAATCTGTATGAATGATTGAATGGCATATAGATCCCACGACTCTGCTCGTGCCACTATTATGA
Organism: Lycium ferocissimum; assembly: GCF_029784015.1. NCBI lineage: Eukaryota > Viridiplantae > Streptophyta > Magnoliopsida > Solanales > Solanaceae > Lycium > Lycium ferocissimum. The sequence continues at coordinate 944,613 of NC_081349.1, read as the reverse complement.
CTTCCTTCGCCGGATCCCGGGCCGGTTATTATCGTGCGCCCAATGCGAAGTATGATGAGTTTTCGAAGTATGATGAGCGACTATTATTATGGTGTTATGATGTGTCCGGTACGCCGAGCCCCTTTTGGCCGGGTACCGTGGTTATATGATATGATGTGTGACGGAGATGCGGGAGATCCGAAAACTTCCGAAGTATGATGAGTTGTGGCGCCCAAGCGCGGGAGGGCGACCACGTTCCGTCCGCCGGGTCCTATTATGGACCGCATAGGATATATGATATGATAATACGATTGATCTGATGATATAATGATTTGATAATGTGATAATCTGATAATATAATGAATCTGTTTTGATGATGCAATAATCTGATAATGTGACATGGTAATCTGATGATACGATAATATGATGATGATTCTGTCCGATGTGATGATATGATAGTCTGATGATTTTATTTACCGAGTCCCTCACTGGAGGGCCGGGACACGTTATGTGTTATATATATATATACATATATATTATGTATATTCGTAAATACATATGATTATTTTGGAGCGGTGGTGGGGCAAACCCAATGGGGGGCAAACCCGGTGGCGAGGCAAAATTCACCGGTTTGGTTTAAATCCCACATTGGTTTAGGAGAATCCCACATCGGTTAATGTCGGCTATTATGATATGATCTATTTTCTATATATGTGAGACAACAATGTTTTTCAAAAACAAAGAAGAATAAGCTAAGCTTTATGACATTCCGATTACTAAATCTATTTTCTGTACTTCGCATATGATTTCCGAATTGACTTGATTACGATATGTTTTGCTCACCGGCATATGTATATACATGATAAGTGTTACACGGAGCAAGTTATGACTCTCCGATTCCTATACTTGTTTTCGTGGTTTTTCATTCCGGTTATGACTCGTTAATGGATTTCTGCTTTACATACTCGGTACATATTCCGTACCGACCCCTTTCTTCGGGGGGCCGCGTTTCATGCCGCGCGGTACACCTGTGTGAGCTAAAGATATTAGCGAAGATGTTCCGGCGGGATTGGCGAGCTCCACTTGCTCAGTCTTTGCCGAGTCAAAGTTTGTTTGTGTTATGATATCCGAGTCAGGTTAGAGACTTTGCAGACAGAGTCGTGTGTGTAAGGTGTCAGTTGTGAGCGGCTCTATAAGCCGCCGTATTGTTATACGTGATATTACAGATTTTGTACGGTCGCAAGTTTTGTTTGATTTGAAACGATATAAAGTATGTTCGTTTTTCATACAAATTTTATTATGTATTTATGATTTGGTCGAGGGCCCAATATGAATACGAGTATTACGATAGTCAGAGGGTTCACTCGGCCCTAGATAAGGGTCGGGTGCCCATCACACCTTATCGGAAATTGGGGTGTGACAACTCGGCCATGGCTATGAAGTTGATCAAAAAAATTATTGCTTCTAGTATTCCAAGCAAGTTGAAGGCCCTAATTAACATGGAGTGGTTGTTGGAACAAGAAAACCATTCATTCTTGCAAGGCACAACTCTAGCGAAGTTGAAGAACTAAGTGGAAAAAGGTAAGGTTTCATCTTCTTTTGTATGTTGTGGATGGTTTTTTTTATGTTGTAGAGTGAAGAAATGGACGAAATATATGAAAATATGTGTGTTGGTGTGTGGCCGTATATGTATAGTGTTGGATGATTGTGGGTAGTGTAGTATGTAATAATGGGTGAAACTCATGAAGGTATAGATGTTGGGTAGTAACCGTGTGTGTGTAGTATTGACCGTGCATGGTTGTGTTGTGTGTAGAAAAGAATGGATTAATTTTATGTAGCATGTTGGTTGTTGTTGTCGTTGTAATGTAATGTATAGAAACGGATGAAAAACTCATGAGAATATGTATGTGGTTGTTGTGGCCGAATGATAGGTGGTTTGGCAAGTTGTACTGAATTGACTCTATTTAATATTTTAGTTGTTGAATTGTTAATTTCATAATGATAAATGAAGGTTTGATGGCTTAAAGTGAAGTTATAACCATTATCGGAATGTTGAAGAAGTCGATGCGACATTAGCTTGAATTCTTACATTGCATGAGCAATGTTGTTAATGCATGGTTGTTGTTATGGATTGTCGATATAACTCATAAATTTGGAAGGAAGTAATGCGTTGTTGACTTTGGTGGTGTTGTGAGATTTCGGGTGGAAGTATGTATTAATTGGGTTGCTTGAATATTTTGTGAATTGAATTGAATATTGAAGTGTTGCTAGAATAATTGCTAGCATTGTTATTGGGTTGGCCGAGTTCCATTCTCGGGTTTGTTGTTGATGATTTGGGCCGAGTAAGATCTCGAGGATGGTGTATTTACAGGGGAGATGCTGCCGGAATTTCGGCAGATCGTAAGTGAATTTATTTGAAAAATCAAGACAAGTGTGCTTAGTAATGAATCTAATGGTTGCATCAATTTTCTTGATGTAGACTAACAAGTCCGGACAAGCATATCTAGTAAGGCGCGGCACGTATGCGAGGCTCGTCTTTTTCTTCAAAAGGCATGACCCCCACATTATAATGTCTTAAATGTTTTTATATCTTCCTTGCTTGCAAGAGTTAGAAGCCTATGACTCCAAGGTATAAGTCTTTTCCTAATAAGTTCATAGTTGTTTTTCAAATGTCCATACTTTTCAAAAACCAAGTTTTAAGAGGTTGAGAGCTTTTATGACTATTATGATTTTATAATGACAACGATGATGACAAACATGAGAAAACGTCTATGACGAATATGTCGAGGATACGTTCCTACCATGGATATGACAAAGTATGAGAATGTTTTTTCGGTTATTTCTTGATTTCTCAACTCTACTTATGGATAATGACTATTTTAAAGATCTCTAGTATATGAAACGATGCCTTATGATCCTATTCCATGTTTTCTCATGATGTCACTCTTCATTGTTAGACTCGCCTTATATTAATTGTCCCTTCAAGGTGAGGCACGACGCCCATGGCTATTCCATAACATCATCGGAGGTTACCGACCTTACGTCACTCCGATAGATACATGGCTTTCTTTGGGCTCTCCCCGCATGCTTATATGATATATGTATATGACATATGTATATGTATATGGGGGATATGGGGAAAGGAGACATGTTGCGCTATAGACGCATTGCCACTCCGGTCACCAAGGAACTCCATCCCGGACGCGGGATGCCCGGACGCGGGACATATGTGGGCTAGCCGACGTCGTTCGGCGCTATGACATGTTCTATTTTCACGTATACGAAAAGAAATGTTTTCAAAGGAAAGAATAAGCATGCATGGCATACCGCTCTAGGCGGCATTCACGTACATGTTACTCTTCTTCCTCATGATATGTTCTATGTTTTTATATGGATATTATTCATATGTATACTCCTTACTACGTTATTTGTTCATGCCTTACATACTCGCACATTGCTCGCACGACGCCCCTTTTGCGGGCGCCGCGTTTCATGCCGCGCAGTACACCGATGAGTAGAAGCCATTACACATGCAAGACGTTCCAATGGGAGTTAGTAGACTCCATTTGTTCTGAGTCCCGTCGAGTCGAGTATGTGTGTTGTGCAGTTTGTTCGAAGTTAGAGACTTTGCACAGACAGAGTGCAGTCGTGGGTCTAGAGTGTCGAGGCTGAAAACGGCCCCACTAGCCGATATATTTTATTTTTAGTATACATTATGTTATAGAGTCCTTACGCTTACAGACTGTGGTTAATTTGAGAAATGACAAAAAGATTTTGAAAATTTTACTATGTATTTTACTTTCATTTGATTTAAGAATCCAAAGAGAATATGTGAGTAATAAGAGTCTCATGTTCGCTCGGCTCCGAATATGGGGTCGGGTGCCCATCACACCCTAGTAAGATTGGGGTGTGATACAGGTTACTATTTCCAACCAGTGTTATAGATCTGATAGACCATTTGAGATGATTCATCTTGATGTTTGGGGTCCCTACAAAACCCCTACTTATGATAGGAAACATTTTTTTCTTACCATTGTGGATGGCAATTCCAGATTTACTTGTTGCAAATGATGAGTGATGTTGTCACTGTACTTAGAACCTTTTTGTATCAACTAACAACACAGTTCAATGTTGTTCTGAAGATTGTTAGATCAGATAATGGGACTGAATCTTTCAATAAAAATTGTCATGCTTTGTTTGATTCTCATGGTATTATTCATCAGAGTAGTTGTGTCTATACTTCTCAACAAAATGGCATTCTTGAGAGAAAGCATAGACACATTTTGGATGGTGCTAGGGCCTTGGAATTTTCTTTTAGCATTCTTGATAGATATTGGGGGTAAGTGTATTGAAGGTGCTGTCTACTTAATCAACAGATTACCAACTTATGTTTTGAAAGGCAAGCACCTTATGAGATGTTGTATCATAAAGCTCCTTCTTTTAGTCATTTGAAGGTTTTTGGTTTCCTGTGTTATGCCACCAATCTTGTCAAGACTGACAAATTTGGTGCTAGATGTTACATCCCGTATTTTCATGCGTTAAGTTGCATCGTAGGTTAGTCACATAAGCTCAAAGGACAGGATTATGTTTGAAGTTATAAGTGTTTATGTTATGTTCAACAAGTGATAAGCAAGTGCCGCGAAGGTTGGAGGTTAAACGAATCGGAAATAAAATAAAATAAGTTTTGCTAAGTTTGGGATGTTGAATAAGTTATACAGACTGTATGGAGTTTTGGACATATCCAGGTATGCAAATAAAGAGATCGGTCTATAAAAGTTTTAGGTCTCGAAATAATTTCCGCGGATGAACAAGATCGTACTAAGGTAAGTCGGTGCTTTCTGATCAAGCACAAAGACTTCGGAGCAGCTATATAAAGGGGCTTAACCCCTCATTTTCAGCCAAGAATCAGCCCAAAAAAAAACACTCCAAATATTCCAGAAAATTCCCCAACCTTCCACCACCAACTTGTAGCCCAAAACCAGGTATAATTCCCAAATTCCGGTCCAGACAACGTATAGTTGCGACTTCAAACCGCGTATTGAGGCTTTGTGGCTTAAGTTCAAGGTGGAGGAGTAAATATATAGCATTATTATCGAGGGAAAGGTATGAATCTCTTTCTATTTGTGTTAATATTGGTTTATTTACGGAGAAGAGTCAGAAAATCGTTATAAAATGGTTCTCGTGATGGAAATATGGGACAAACACCATAGGGAATGTTTATGAAGTATTTTGAAGTTGAAAATATTATGGTTAATGTTGGTATTGTTGGAATTGTTGTTGGTTGTTGAATTGAGAATTCGGGCTAGGCATATAAACAAGGGGAGATGTCCTATTTTCGGCGTAATATAGAATAGTTTGATTTGAAACTTGGTACAAGTGTGCGATGAAGAGGCTAATGTTAATGTAAATCCTCTTAAATGTAGACTTGCACGCTCGGGCAAATAAGCGTAGCTAATAGGAGGCGGAACTAAAGCTTATCCTTTTTTTCTTTTGGCATGTCTTAGATGTAAGTATGATACGATACGAGCCTTGGGGTAACTCTATTCTTACGATCCGAGCATGCCTACGATTCTTATTCACTTCTTGATATACGCATTCTTAATATAGTCGAGCTATTTCCCTTGAGTCTTTTGTACGTTTGGATAGTAAATGATGCATAAAGAAATCCTATTCCTAAAAGGTCCTATGATGAAAATGTCCCTAACTTTCATTTATGGTCTCGGATTGCTATGATATTTTCGTAGAGAATTCTATAGTGAATAATGCCCGTAACTTTCATAGGCGGGCTCGGATTGGCCTGATACATGTTTATGATCCCTGAGACATTATGTGACATATTTCGTAATGATATTTCAAGAGTCCTGAGTTTGACTATTATTCGGATACTCGAGCGTTGATTTGTCCACTTATCTATCGAGTCCTAAAAGATGATTTATGTGCATATGGTTTCTCACTACTCTGCTCGTGCGAGCTGTTGTTACATCTTTCACCGAGTCCCGGGCCGGGTATGTATTCGTGCACAGTTTCACTGCATTGTTCACCGAGTCCCTCACTAGAGGGCCGGGTACGGTATATATATATGATGACGTGATGATGGCGCCAGCCAGCAATGTGACGGGCCTAGTATGATGTACACATGATGGAGACAGGATCTCCTCCACCGAGTCTCTCGCCAGAGGGCCGGGACACGTTATTCACCGAGTCCCTCACTAGAGGGCCGGGTACGGTATATATATATATATGATGACATGACGATATGATGATTCTATTCACCGAGTCCCTCACTAGAGGGCCGGGTGCGGTATATATATAAGATGATATGATGACATGACGATATGATGATCTTATTTACCGAGTCCCTCACTAGAGGGCCGGGACACGTTATATATGCATATGTACAAGATGATTATTCACTTATGTTTCTAAGTCCCATAATGAATTGGATATGATATTGACATGCATGATTTATGCTTCAAAGGCAAGCCTTATGGCTTTCTGGTTATTGTACTAGTTTTCTACACTCCTTATTTCAGTATGATCCTGTTTACCGTACTCCATGCTTTACATGCTCAGTACATATTCCGTACTGACCCTCTTTCTTCGGGGGCTGCATTTCATGCCACGCGGGTGTATACAGATGAGTAGAGGGTATTAGCAGAAGATGTTCCAGTTGGATTGGCGAGCTCCATTTCTTTCCGGAGTGCTGCCGAGTCAGAGTATCTATGTTAAGGTATCTTGAGTTATATAGAGACTTTGCAGACAGAGTCACGTATAGAACATGTCAGTCTTGTAAACGGCTCTGTAAGCCAATGTGTCATTATGCATTATGTTACAATTTTCATATGTTTACAGATTTTCCTTGATTTGAGAAAGACGAAAAGCATGTTTTTTTTAGAAGCTTACATTATGCACTCATTTCATGATTTAAGGGCCCAGTATGATTATGAGTGTCACGAGAATCAGCGGGTTCGCTTGGCCCTAAGTAAGGGTCGGGTGCCCATCATGCCCTATCGAAAGTCGGTGTGACAAATTGCATCGAGCGCTGTCCTAGGGTTGTTTGCAAAGTCCTGTCCGGAGAGTCCGTTTATGGTGTGAAGCGCGCCACATTTATAAACAGGAGGCTACGGGGCATCTAGGGTGGTTACTCTTCTTTCACATCTGAGATCGTGTCATAGAGCCAAATCATAGGGAATGAGATTCTTTCTACTAACCTTTGATTTCAGCAGAAGAATGGCATCGACAGAAGAAAGTGACTAGCGATATTGGAAGTTACAAAGCACGCAGGTAAGCAAAGGTATGAAAGATATATGTCGTGTAAGATATTGAAGTACGATTGAAACACAAGTTGAAAACTCGAAAGGGGAAGTAAACAGAAAGTGTAACGGTATGCAACAGTGAACAAGAACATACGAGGTAAGTTCATCATTTTCGTCTTTGTTGATATTGGGAGCCCTGTGTGGCCGTGAGATGATATGATATATATATATATATATGTTGGCCCTGTGAGGCATTGTTGGTATTTCCTGTATGCAGGTTTTGAGATAGTTACAATTACAGAGGAAACTCTGCCAAAATTTTCCTAGAAGTAAAGAGAAAATGAGACATAGGTTTGTAATATGTCTTGAAAGGTCGTGCCAATAGTAATGATAAGATTTGAGTAAGCTACGAGTACGGTTGACCTCAAGAAAGAAGTTAATTGCTGAATTGAGGATAAGATTGATCGGGGAGAGTAAAAGCTTAAACACGCTTACTTCATCGACCCATAGTAAGAATCGTGGATAAGGTTAAGAAGTGTTATACCATAGGATTGATTACGGATGATATAATGTGAATATAATAAGGATTGTTATGAAAATAAGTAAAGCCGAGCTTTAAGGTGGCCAAAGCTATGATGTGATCTATGTAGCTAGAATATAAAGGCAAGTGGGAAACGGAAAGCGAGCTATAGAACGAATAAGGAAGGCTTATCAAGTTCCATAGGAGAATAGTAGGGTTGCGTTAATAAGGTGATACAATATGAAGGGACTACGTGAAGAGTTTAGGCCAAAGGTAGTATGATAAGCAAAGGACATACGCCTATGATATTATAGATAAATTGAGGGGAAGTGCAAGGCAACTCAAGTTAGAATGTTAAGGAATGATAAGAGTGAAAGGACATAAGGCAAGCTATGAAAGTATCGTTAAGCTAAGCTAAATAGAACATATCGAAGTTGAGATCCAAAGAAGACCAAGGACAGAACTAGAGTGCAAAAGGAAAGGAAGCATTAAAAGATAACCAGAAGTGGAAGGAAAGAGGAAGCTAAGGATGATTACACGGAAGTGTATTTATGATAAAGAGAAATACCAGAGAAAATTGGGAAGATTGGTAGTACAAAAATATGATTTAAAAAGAGAAAGTTCAACTCCAATAGAGTGTGATACTGAAGTATCGATTGGGATGGATAAGCACAAGTGAAATACGACGAGTCTATTAGTAAAATGAAGTAACGAAAGCATTTACGTAGACAAGGGGGCATAGAATACGAAGGTTTATAACGAATGTGAATTACTTGGTAAGACAACTTATGTGGTAAGTGTAATAGGGTCAATCGTAAAAGAGTTACAGGTTAAGTGTGCTTACTCCACGAGGTTTATTCTGGTTTATAAGCAGTTTTACGAATGAGAGCAAGAAGTGGCACTCTATAGAAATGATTATGATTGGGATACAATGAGAACGTAGCAAGAACTGTAATACAAAGTAAGTAAAGTATAGCGAGGAAACGACTAAAGAGGTGACATGTTCTATGTGAATAGAGAGTGAATGCAGGTGTGAAACCAATAAGTGAGCCATGAAGCAGTGGATAAGAAAGCTTATAAGACCTTGTTAGGGAAAGTTTAGCATAGGTTTCGCAATGACAGGAATGATAGCAAGCATGAGGGAAGAGGAAGTCAACTCAAAAAAGAAATCAGAGAAAGGTGACATAGCAAAGTAGTGGCGGAGAATTGAGATCACGAATCATATTTTGGTTGGATGTAAAATGTCACGACCCAACCCCGTAGGCCGTGACTAGTGCCCGAGCTGGGCACCCAAACACATTCATCAACCAGAATCGCATACAGATAACTTATACATATACAAATATCGTACGTCGTCTCAAACTCGTCGCGTACACAAATATATATCACAGAAGCCCGCAAGACTATCATATGGCGCAACGTCCCAAACTATATACAAACGCAAGCCGACAAGGCTGCCACGGCGAATGGGACCGCCCAAAACATAAAACATACGAACACACACACACACGAATAGGCACAACCCACGTGTATGTCTACGCTGCCTCTAAGAATAACAACGTAATCATAAGACGGGAGGGCCCCGCCGTACCGAATAAATATATACATATGCAACGGAAGAGTGTATACCAAAATATAGTCTCCGAACAAAGAGAGCACTCCAAATGCAGTAATAGGTGTCCTAGGCCGGGCGGATCACCGAAACGAGCGTCCGTACCGCGGCATGAAACGCAAATTTCGAAGAAAGTGGGTCGCACGGAATATGTACTGAGTATGCAAAGCAAGGAATACAGTAAACAGAATCATAAGCGAAACAGAAGTACAGAAAATAAGTATAATATCCAAAATACCAAAACGTTTACTTTTAAAACACAAATCTTGCATAGGGCTCAGGGAATATGGTCGCCCGCCCGTCATTGGCGCCATAACACAGCATAACACCAGAAGATTTCATATCTCCCTAACCCGACATATCTCCACAAAATATCATAACGCCATAACACAGCATAACACCAGAATATATAGGGTCCCCGACCATCTAGCGAGGGACTCGGTGAACCATAACACAAAGATAACACCGGAATATAACATAGTGCGCACGACGAAATAACCTACCGGGACTCGGCGAACGATACAACAGGATGCACGAGCAGAGTCGTGAGTAACCATATGCATAAAATCATCATTACAGACTCAACAGATAAGTAGACTAACCATACTCGGGGGTCGGGGTGATAGCTATATTAAGTTCTGTCACAAAGCCGTTAGAACTTTACAAAGGAAAGTCGCAGGACCCATGGACGAGCATCAACCCAATCCGAGCCCGCCCATGGAAGGCATAGTCATTATACGCTACAGAATCTCCTACGAGCATATCGAGGCGATCCGGTTCTGTCTACGAAAGTTACGGCCCTTTTTCGACGTAGAACCCTTTAGGACTAAAACTTTTTATGCAACATTTGAAATTCAATTATACCAAAGACATAAGGACCATTATTCTAATACGTTACGAATGCCAACGTTAAAGAGTGAATAAGAATCGTAGACAGGCTCAGATCGCAAGAATAGAGTTACCCCGAGGCTCGTAGCACAGCCTACTTACAACTAAGACATGCCAAAAGAAATAAAGGTTAGGCTTTACATACCTCGTCCGCTCGCAAGGCTAATCCAAACTTATGTCTCGGACTCCCCAAGATCTACAACAACATCATCGATATCAAACATTAGCTATAGGCATTTAGGAATTCAATTCCAAACTGGCACTTAATTCTACGTAAATTTGGGGCAAGATTTCTATAAATTCAACACCCCGAGAATTCAACTCGGCCAAATCATCAACAACAATACCAACAACCACGTTTACAACATCAATAATCAATTCAAAATGCATTCTAACGCTTAACCTCTTCTCCACATATTCCGACAACATTCCAATTATGTTCAATTCAATTACATATAATCAAACTAACACCAATGCTCACACGTTCAATTACTAATCCGAAACCATTCAAACAATACTCAAGAACACTTTAAACAATTCCCACAATATTTCAAACAACCCAACCAATGAACCACTTCACCCGAAACCACCCCAAACCCGAGAACAACACAACAACACATTCCTCTCTCCCAAATTCATGAATTACACCAACAATCCATACTTTAACAATGTCATTCTCATAAATATAAAAACTACACTACAATCACATTAATTTCCCAAATCAGCCCACAACAATTATAACTTCAACTTGACTCATTAAACTCTCATTATCAACATGGAATCCATAACAACAACAACCAAAACACTAAACAAAATTAATTCATCCCTTGCATACAAGTGGAGGCCATATTCTACCACCACCTCAACATGCCAACTTCATGATTCTCATCCATTTCAACACACTACAACAACCAAACATGCTAAATAGAATTAATTCATCATTCCCACACAACACACACCTACACGGCTACAAGCCATGCACACGGCTCAACTTCAACATGCAATATTTCATGAGTTTCATCCATTTTTACATACTACAACATACACAAATCATTCATAACATATGTAAAAGAAGGTTAAACCTTACCTTTTCTTCTTAACTTCACAACCTAGCTAGGGTTGCAAACGATGAAAACAAATGGCTTGTTGACTCCAACAACAACTCCACGTTAACAAGGACCATTCAATTAGTGGGTTTGCTAGAAAGAAATATTTTTTTGATCAAGATTCTTGGACTTCAAATTTGCAAGCTATGGCCGAATGCCTTCAACTTTTTTTTCTCCAAGTTTCTTGAATTTTCTAAGTGTTGAAGATGATGAATACCCTTACTTAGTCATCTTTTATTTCCTATATTAAGCATCCATGTGGCCATGGCCCACACCCCATATGGCCGGCCAAGTGGCCCTTTTAATTCATGAATTAACAACTTTCAAATATTCACCTTTGACCCCAAATTTCCCTTAATATTCCATGCCAATAAAATCATAAACAACTTATGCCTTAAAATAAAATCGTGGTTAAAAGTCTCTACTTCGTATCCCGGAATAGTCCTGTCCCTAACTTATCATGGTTAACTCGGATTGTCCCAATGTACAAAATACGGGATATAACATAAAAGACCAAGACTACGGAAAGATGAATGACTAAATAGAATGATTGTTACGAAAAGGATCAGCATAATAAGGATGAGAGGGAATGAGAGAATAAGTGCGGAAGTCAAGAATGGATTGTATAGAAGTAATATATTTTGAAGGACAAAGCGGTACATCGATTTAAGAATAGGGTTCTTGCAAGAGGAATAAAGGATTAATTATAAAACGGGAGTAAGTAAGGGTATAGAAAGAAAAGGAAACACGTGAAGTACACAAGCTTAAGAAGTAGTCGTATTATGAGAAAGGAAGACGCGTCTACGGATACCCCTATACTAAGACAGAACAAGTAAAGCATAAAGGAATAAGCTGGAAAGAAAAATGTGGCTATAAGTTATGAGTTCACCACATGATGATGAAGCGATAAAGTAAGGCTATCACCAATGACAAGTAAAGATATGATTATGATTGGTTTCGAAATCAATGCCGAGTACAACACAAGAATAAAAAGAGTATGAGATACAAGGGCATTAGTTGCGCACGAGACTTAGATCCTTGATAAGACAACGATGGCGGTTTAAGGGAAATGCATTTACAAGCTGTTATAAGTCGACATGAGAGAGAAATAACTTGAGACGGAAGAAAAGGGAAGATGACGCTACCAAATGAATACCGACTATCAAGAATAGATAAGTGACACTACACGGATGGATGGCCGTACGGTTAGACATACTATTATTTGAGTATCCCCATAGGAAAGAGCTATTAATTGGAGCCGATGTAGGCATAGACTCATAATTAATTGAGCTAAGCAAAGCACATCCTTGTTTGGGGTGTTATGTCCGAATTACGGTTTAAGTAATCGTAAGATGAGTATGTTAAGACTTCACACATGAATTGCATCGCTACTATAAATTGCAGGAAATGGCATGAATATGGATGCAAGATAATAAGGGAATTGAGGAAAGGGATACGTGAATTTAAGGTCGGGAAGGAGGTAATGGATTTGAGAATAGTACAGCGAGACCCCTAAAGGGGGGAAGCGAGTAAGGAAAATATAAGTGTAGAGATTAAAATGATGAATCCTAAGATGTGACAAGTATAGACCTTAAAACAAAAAGTGAGAGTTATACGGAAATGGTATAGTGTTATCGTTATACATTTCAAATATGGACATTAAGTGAATCATGAAAGGAACGTATTAGGCTTGAGATTGAAAGTAAGGATTGAGGATCGAAGTGTGGATTTGTCTTCAAGGTATCGTAAGGTAAGACTCATATGAGGGAGAAGTGAATAGAGTGCAAAGATTCTAAATGCACTCGTGATATGAAAAATGATGTAGTTTAAAGTGAGAATTTTTGTATGTTCAATAAGATCTAAGGGCTAGTCAAGAAAGGAATAGAGTGATCAAGGGTATCTTTTGAGATTGGACTGAAAATAATTCGTGAGGAAGCAAAGAAATTGAACAATATTCCAAAGAAAAGGACAAGGGTTGACAAGATATCGGAATAACTACGATGCTTACTATGGTATGATCACCCAAGAAGGAGACTATAAAACAACATGACTGACAATTGAATGATTAGGTCGTAGAAATAGATGCAATGGTGCATCGATTATGATAGCATTAAAGGAAGAAGATCATCAAGGAGGAATTCAAGATATTCCAGTGTAAGTATACGAATTACCGATAGCCAGGCTTAGCATAAGGACCTTTATTAAAAGAAAAAGAAAAGAGAGAATCGAGTAAAGCGTAGGGTGAAAGGAAATTTCGATGTTATACCAACTGGAAAATAAAATACCGCAATGATCAACCCAGTCGCTATAGAAGGGAACGGAAGGGATGGAGATGCGACGAGTTCAAAAGAATGGAAGAGTTGATAGTGAGTATGACGAGTTTAGCTCGTTTATTTTAACATTCGAGGACGAATGTTCAAAAAGGGAAGGATGTTACATCCCGTATTTTCGTGCGCCGAGTTGCATCGTAGGTTAGTCACATAAGCTCAAAGGACAGGATTATGTTTGAAGTTATAAGTTTTTATGTTATGTTCAATGTTGATAAGCAAGTGCCGGCAAAGGTTGGAGGTTAAACGAATCGGAAATAAAATAAAATAAGTTTTGCTAAGTTTGGGATGTTGAATAAGTTATACAGATCGTATGGAGTTTTGGACATATCCAGTATGCAAATAAAGAGATCGGTGTATAAAAGTTTTAGGTCTCGAAATAATTTTCGCTGATGAACAAAGGATCGCTACAAAGAAGTTTGCTGCGTTGACTTCGGAGCAAATATATAAAGGGGCTTAACCCCTCATTTTCAGCCAAGAATCAGCCAAAAAAACACTCCAAATATTCCAAAATTCTTGTAACCTTCCACCACCAACTTGTAGCCCAAAAACTGTATAATTCCCAAATTCCTATCTGTACAACGATAGTTGCGACTTCAAAACTCGCGTATCGAGGCTTTGTGGCTTAGGTTCAAGGTGGAGGAGTAAATATATAGCATTATTATCGAGTGAAAGGTATGAATCTCTTTCTATTTGTGTTAATATTGGTTTATTTACTTTAGAAGGAGCTGTAAAATCGTTATAAAATGGTTCTGTGATGGAAATATGGGACAAACACCATAGGGAATGTTTATGAAGTATTTTGAAGTTGGAAATATTATGGTTAATGTTGGTATTGTTGGAATTGTTGTTGGTTGTTGAATTGAGAATTCGGGCTAGGCATATAAACGGAGAGATGTCGCCCGATTTTCGAATATAGAATAGTTTGATTTGAAACTTGGTACAAGTGTGCGATGAAGAGGCTAATTTTAATGTAAATCCTCTTAAATGTAGACTTGCACGCTCGGGCAAATAAGCGTAGCTAATAGAAGGCGGAACAGGTATGTAAAGCTTATCTTTTTTTTCTTTTGGCATGTCTTAGATGTAAGTGTGATACGATACGAGCCTTGGGGTAACTCTATTCTTACGATCCGAGCATGGCTACGATTCTTATTCACTTGATATACGCATTCTTAATATAGTCGAGCAATTGCCCTTGAGTCTTTTGAACGTTTGGATAGTAAATGATGCATAAAGATATCCTATTCCTAAAAGGACCTATGATGAAAATGTCCCTAACTTTCATATATGGTCTCTGGACAAGCTATGATATGTTCGAGAGAATTTATAGTGAATAATGCCCGTAACTTTCATAAAGGCGGCTCGATTGGCCTGATACATGTTTATGATCCCCGAGACGTTATGTGACATATTTCGTAATGATATTTCAAGAGTCCTGAGTGTGACTATTATTCGGATACTCGAGCGTTGATTTGTCCACTTATCTATCGAGTCTTAAAAGATGATTTATGTGCATATGGTTTCTCACTACTCTGCTCGTGCGAGCTGTTGTTACATATTTCACCGAGTCCCGGGCCGGGTATGTATTCGTGCACAGTTTCACTGCATTGTTCACCAAGTCCCTCACTAGAGGGCCGGGTATGGTATATATATATGATGATGTGATGATGGCGCCAGCCCACAGGATGAGCCGAGTATGATGTACACATGATGGAGACAGGATCTCCTCCATCGAGTCCCTCGCTAGAGGGCCGGGACACGTTATTCACCAAGTCCCTCACTAGAGGGCCGGGTACGGTATATATATATATGATGACATGATGATATGATGATTCTATTCACCGAGTCCCTCACTAGAGGGCCGGGTACGGTATATATATGGGATGACATGATGATATGATGACCTGACGATATGATGATCTTATTTACCGAGTCCCTCACTAGAGGGCCGGGACACGTTATATATGCATATGTACAAGATGATTATTCACTTATATTTCTAAGTCCCATAATGAATTGGATATGATATCGATATGCATGATTTATGCTTCAAAGGCAAGCCTTATGGTTTTCTCGTTATTGTACTAGTTTTCTACACTCCTTAGTATGATCCCGTTTACCGTATTCCATGCTTTACATGCTCGCATATTCCGTGCCGACCCCTTTGGGGGGGGGGCCGCGTTTCATGCCACGCAGTGTGTATACTGATTTGAGTGTAGGATATTGGTAAGATGTTCCAAATTGGATCAAGAGCTCCATTTCTTCCGGAGGCTGCCGAGTCAGAGTATCTATGTTATGGTATCTTGAGTTATGTTAGAGACTTTGCAGACAGAGTCACGTATAGAACATGTCAGTCTTGTAAGCGGCTCTGTAAGACGATGTGTCATTATGCATTATGTTACAATTTTCATATGTTTACAAATTTTCCTTGATTTGAGAAAGACGAAAAGCATGTTTTTTTTTAGAAGCTTACATTATGCACTCATTTCATGATTTAAGGGCCCAGTATGATTATGAGTGTCACGAGAATCAGCGGGTTCGCTCGGCCCTAAGTAAGGGTCGGGTGCCCATCATGCCGTATCGAAAGTTGGGGTGTGACAGGCTAGAACTGTTGTTCTTTTGGGATATTCATCTACTAAAAAAGGATACAAACTCCTTGATTGCATAAGCAGACAAATTTTTGTTAGCAGGGATGTCTCTTTCAAAGAGCACATTTTTCCTTTTGCTCAAACTTTATCTCATGGTTCTTCTCTTGTCATGCCTAGTGTGTTACATGATAGGGGGAGTTTGCCTATGGATCATGTAATTCACTCACCAGTAAATGATGATGCAGTTATTCAGGAACCAACTCATGCTGAACCAACTCATGTTGATATTGCTACTATGTTTCTTCTCTAGATGTCCTGAATGCAGGTGATGTTGTTAATGTTGTTGATCAAGCTATTGAAGCTGATATGAATGCAACTGATTAAGCTATTGAAGCTGATATAAGTACAACTGATGCTGGAATTCCTAGCAGTGAAAATACAGATGCTAGCAGTACAAATACAGGTGATAATGTCAACATTAATGCTCACAATGAGGGAGTAGAGGCTGACAATCATGAAGCCAATAATAATGAGAATAGAAGATCAGGAAGAATCACTAAAGCACCATTATGGCATGAAGATTTTATTACCACCGGACGAGGAAAGGAAATAACATATCCTATGTCCAATTACATATCATACCACAAGCTGTCAGCCAAGTACAGAGATGTTTTGGCAAATTTCTTAGCAGTAGTTGAACCACACAATTTTTAGGAAGCTTCAAAGGATGATAAATGGATAGAAGCAATGAGACAGGAAATTAAGGCATTAGAGGACAAAGAACACTTGGGAAATAGTTGATCTTCCCAAGGGATAGAATGTTGTTGGATCAAAATGGGTTTACAAGATAAAATACCAAACAAATGGAGAAATTGAAAGATACAAAGCAAGATTAGCGGCAAAGGGATATAGTCAAAAGGAAGGACTTGATTACCATGAAACATTTTCCCCAGTGACCAAGATAGTTACAGTCATATCTGTCATTGCTTTAGCAGCCTCAAGGGGGTGGAATTTATTTCAAATGGATGTGTACAATGAGTTTTTGCAAGGTGATTAGTATATATGGAACTTCCTCAGGGTTTTAGGAAATAGGGGGAGACAAAATTTTGCAAGTTACACAAGTCCTTGTATGGCCTTAAACATGCATCAAGGCAATATAATATAAAGCTATCAGAAGCACTGATGGATGCTGGGTACTCATAGAGTTTATAAGGCTATTCAATGTTCACTAAGAAGAGAGGAAGTGACATTGTAATAGTGCTAGTTTATGTGGATGATCTCTTGATCACAAGAACTGATCAAGGTCTGGTTCAAGAAACTAAACAGGTGTTACATCAGAAATTCAAGGTTAAGGACCTAGAAGAGCTGAAGTTCTTCCTTGGAATAGAGATTTGAGGTCTAGCAGAGGAATTCTCTTAAACCAAAGGAAGTATGCTCTTCAAATGATTTCAGAATTGGGACTTGGAGGAGCTAAGCCAGTGAGTACACCTATTGATATGAATTAAAAGTTCACTTCAATAGAATATGATGAATGCACAGGAATTATAGATGATGAGCCTTTGCAAAATGTTACAAGTTATCAAAGGTTAATTGGTAGATTGGTGTACTTGACAATCACCGGACCTGATATAAGTTTTGCAGTACAGACTCTCAGCCAGTTCATGCATGCACCTAAGAGATAACACTGGGAGGCTGCTTGAGAGTTGTTAGATATGTGAAGCAAGGGCCAGGGTTAGGGATCATGTTGAGCATTGATGAAGCAAATTCCTTGTCTTGCTTTTGTGATGCAGATTGTGCTACTTTCCCAAATACCAGAAGATCAGTGACAATTGTTTTGGTCTAGTTGGGGAAGTCCTTGATATCATGGAAATGAAAAAAGCAACACATTGTTTCAAAAAGCTCTGCTGAAGTAGAGTACAGGAGTCTAGCAGCAACAATCTCTAAAATAGTATGGTTACTTGGATTGTTTACAGAATTAGGAGTAGAAATAAAACAGCCTGTTGATGTCTACTATGATAGCAAAGCAGCTCTACAAATTGCAGCAAACCCCATCTTCCATGAACGTACCAAACACATAGAAATAATTGTCACTTTGTTAGAGATAAGACTAAGGAGGGGAAGGTGAAGACACACTATATTGGGACCAAAGAGCAACAAGCAGATATACTTACAAAGGGGCTTGAAAAAAGTCAACATGATTTTTTGTTACACAAGATGGGAGTGCTCAATCTTTTGCACCCTCCACCTTGAGGGGGATTATTGGAGTTGGTTAGTTGGTTAGAAGGTTAGAGCGTAACTAATTGTAGTTAGTGTTAGCTGGATACAGCTGTACATCATAGATAGGAAACTATATAAGCTTGTACTTGTAACATTATTATTTTTTCTTAGATCAATAGAATGAAACTGCACATTTTCTCTCTTCTTCTTCTTCAGTGACTCATTGATCTCGTTTGGTCTACATTTAAGTTTGGTTAATCCAAACTCAAGTTCACAAACTAACACATACCTTTGTAACCACACTTAGATTTCTTTGCTGAAACCAAATTCTTCTGCCGTTCGGATTCGCGTGCCATTCCACATCAAAGGGACATAGTTCTTGGTATCGACATATTTTATCCATGTCCGGATGGTTCAAAAGTTCTTAGAAATCAGCATCATTTGGGCTTGGCAATCCATACAACCTGTTAAGAAATACAGGACCGAAGTAGATAGTATGTCCCCGAACTGTGAAAGTATTTCTTTCAAAATTCATGTTCGTGTAAAATTCGCGAACAAGGAATGAGACAACATGTCCTAGATTTTGAGTGAACTCTACCCAGTTCATTCTTTCAATCATTTCAAGACCGTGTCGAATTTCTCCACCGTCCCATTCAGTGAGTACAAGTCCTCTTTCTTCAATTACGGGACAGACTAGGGTCGTTTTCTCCCAGGCATCAGCTTCATAGGAGACAAACCTGTTAGTATCATATCTAACTATAGTGCTCCTTGGTGCCATTTTCAGTGTTTGAGAATTTTGGGTGAAGGAGAAAAAGAAACGACAGATTAAAGCAATAATATGAGTACTTTTCCTTTTCTCTTTTGGTCATTTAATTATCTTTGTGATTGTGAAATCTGTTTTATAGAGGATTGCATTGTGTTTACAGTATTTGTATAGTAAAGAAATTTTGAGTAGGTTTATTTCTGGATCAGAGTGACCTTAAATTACCGTGTTCACTTTTGGTGTTTCGATGGCACCAACATCATTCCTTATTCTCTGATCAGTATTATGTTTTTACATCAAATCAGAACATTTATAAAGTTTGCCTAACTTTTTCCATTCTTTAGGAGTAAGTAACAAATATATATAAGGAAATATAATATCATTATATAGATACTCATACTATATATATACCATCAAATCAGAACATTTATAAAGTTTGCCTAACTTTTTCCATTCTTTAGGAGTAAGTAACAAATATATATAAGGAAATATAATATCATTATATAGATACTCATACTATATGTAGTTGATATATATATATATATAAGTAACAAATATATATAAGGAAATATAATATCATTATATAGATACTCATACTATATGTATATATATATATATATATATGTATGTATATATTATATATATATATATAAATATAATATATATATATATATATATATATATATATATATATATATATATATATATATATATATATATATATATATATATATATATATATATATATATATAGGCCAAACCCATCGACAAACACCTGTGGGTCGTCCACTTTTCACTTGAGCACCTAAAGTGACCTTGTTCCATTTAGACACTTCAGTGGCCATTCCTACTCCACTTAGACACTTTTTGCACCGTTATCGGAGCAAAACCAACATCATTCGTCTCCTACGTGAATTAAGTGGCCAATTAAATTGTGCCAGCTCATTTAAATTGTGCCAACTCAATTAAATTTTGCCAACTCATTTTAATTGTAAATTCACTAATTTGTAAATTCTCGGAGTTTTGACCATTAAAAATTAGGGCTTTGGGGTAAGTTGGATGTGCAATGAGGTGGCGCCCCCTTTGGTGTTGGTTTTGCTCCGATAACAATGCAAAAAGTGTCTAAGTGGAATAGGAATGACCCACCTGAAGTGTCTAAATGGAACAAGAGTCACTTTAGATGCTCAAGTGAAAGGTTTGATGACCACAAAATCATTATGAGTTTGGCCATATATATATGTATATATGTAAGTATGTATGGATGCATATGGTAGTTTCTTTAATTAGGAGATTAAGTGTAATTTCATGTCTATTGTTACACCTTGGAAAATTTCGCGTTATCAAGACTGTGGACGGCTTAGTATGAGCTCAGGGGAGAGCAGAGTTACATAAGGATTATGGATGAAAATTATGTTATCTGAGCATAAGAACATATATATGACATTTGGAGAGTGTATGGAGTAAATCGGTTAACATGATCACTCGATGATAGCCCTCGAAACCATGAGTTAAGGTGGGGCCCACATGTCAGAATTTTGTAAAGGATATATTATAAGTGATTCAAGTAGTACATAGAAAGTTTAGAAAGTCCTAAGAAGGACCCATAAGCCAAATATGGACATAAGCCCTCCAAAAGGACGATTTAAGGAAACGTTTTCGGATGAGTTGACTTGGAGGGGCAAAAACGGCATTATAAGTTTGGAATTTGAAAAAACACCAAGAATAAAAGTTGTATGTAATTGAAAGAGATTTCCAACCATAGGTCGTGGGCCCTCACACGATGTCGGAATCAAGCGTTATCGCCATTTTAAGAGCAAGACCCTAAGCTGCCAAATGGCTCCGCGGGCCCCACGTGAGAAGGTCGGTGAAACCGACCTAGGAGGGGTATAAATACCCCATCAACCCCATTTTTTTCAGCATAATAACATTCCAAAGGGTCCTAGAAAATTCTCTACACCTCCCCCAAGCATTATAGTCCGATAAATCAAGAATTTGACAAGATTACGCCAAACTAGTCCATGAAAAGTGATTGTTCTTGCTTCTACTTAAGCTTGGTGTTGGAAAAGGTTGATGTGGCTGAGTTTTTTACAAGTATAAGGTATTTTATTTATCCCATCTTTTATGTTGAGTTTATTTGAAGGTCTAGCAAGCCTTAAAAATGAAACTAGTTATGGAGAAAAGGTCATAGAGTGTTGTATTGTAGTTGTTGTGTTTATGGGCTGTTTTGAACGTGTTGTGGCCATGTGGATGGACTGATTTATGCATACAAAAATGGTATCTAACATTGTTGGCGTGTTGATGAGATTATACTCCTTGATTGGGATGGAAGAAAGTGCATATTGTTGTTGTATGTTGAAAAACGTCGTGTGGGATGTTTATGGAATATGTTGGTATGAATAATAGTGTTGTTGATGTTGGTATTATTGTTGTTGTTGATTGGTTGCTGAATGGTAATTTTGGGCTAGGCATATAAACAGGGGAGATGCTGCCCAATTTTCGGCAGAATATAGAGTAGTTTGATTTGAAATTTGGAACAAGTGTGCAATAAAGAGTCTAACGTTAGTGTGAATCCTTTTAAGTGTAGGCTTACGAGCTTGGACGAATAAGCGTAGCTAATAAGAGGTGGAACAGGTATGTAAAGCTTACCCTTTTTTTCTTTTGGCATGTCTTAGATGTAAGTAAGATATGATACGAGCCTTGGGGTAACTCTATTCATAAGGTCCGAGCATGTCTACGTTTCTTATTCACTTCTTGATGTTCGCATTCCTAATATAGTTGAGCTATGGTCCTTGTGTCTTTTGTATGGTTGGATAGTAAATGTTGCACAAAGAGTTTTTGTTCCTAAAGGATTCTATGTCGAATAAGGTCCCTAACTTTCATAGACGGGCTCGGATCGCTTCGATACGTTCGTAAAGGGTCCTAAAGAGAATAATGCCCGTAACTTCCATGGGCGGGCTCGGATTGGTTTGATACATGTCTACGATCCCTGAGATTCTCTTTAACGTAGTCCTAATTGCATTTAGAACGGATTTAACATGACTATCGTTTGATACTCGAGCGTTGATTTGTCTACTTATCTATCGAGTCTCAAAAGATGATTTTATATGCATATGGTTTCTCACTACTCTGCTCGTGCTAGCTGTTATTACTTCTTTCACTGCGTCCCGGGCCAGGGCATGTATTCGTGCACAACTCCACTGCATTATTCACCGCGTCCCTCACTAGAGGGCCGGGGCACGTTATATATATATATATATGTATATGATGATATGATGATATATATATATATATATATATAGCATATGATGATTCCCTCACCGTGTCCCTCACTAGAGGGCCGGACACGTCATGCATATGCATTCACCGAGCCCTCACCGTAGGCCGGGACACGTTATATGTACATGTATATGATGATTTTATTTACCGAGTCCCTCACTAGATGGCCGGGACACGTTAAGTATATGCATATGTACTACATGATATTGACATGCATGATTTATGTTTCAGAGGAAAGCCTTATGATTTTTCTATACTCCTTATTTCAGTATGATCCTGTTTACTGTATTTCATGCTTTACATGCTTAGTACACATTTTGTACTGACCCCCTTTCTTCGGGGGGCTGCGTTTCATGCCACGCAGGTGTATACAGATGAGTAGAGGATATTAGTAGAAGATGTTCCAGCTGGATTGGCGAGCTCCACTTCCTTCCGGAGTGCTGCCGAGTCAGAGTATCTATGTTATGGTATCTTGATTCATGTTAGAGACTTTGCAGACAGAGTCACGTATATAACATGTCAGTCTTGTAAGCGGCTCTGTAAGCCGATGTATCATTATGCATTATGTTACACATTTCATATGATTACAAATTTTACTTGATTTGAGAAAGACGAAAAGCATGTTTTTTTTTTTTTGAAAAACTTACATTACGCACTCATTTCATGATTTAAGAGTCCAGTAAGATTATGAGTATCACGAGGATTAGCGGGTTCGCTCGGCCCTAAGTAAGGGTCGGGTGCCCATCATGCCCTATCAAAAGTTGGGGTGTGTCAAATTGGTATCAGAGCGGTTCGTCCTAGGGGTTATCTGCAAAGTCGTGTCCAGTAGAGTCCTGTTTATGGTGTGAAGCGCGCCACATTTATAAACAGGAGGCTACGGGGAATCTAGGGTGGTTACTCTTCTTTCACATCTGAGATCGTGCCATAGAGCCAAGTCATAGGGAATGAGAGTCCTTATACCAACCTTTGATTTCAGCAGAAGAATGGCATCGACAGAAGAAAGTGACTAGCGATATTGGAAGTTACAAAGCACGCAAGTAAGCAAAGATATGAAAGATATATGTCGGGTAAGATATTGAAGTACGATTGAAATGTAAAGTTGAAAACTGAAAGGGGAAGTAAACAGGAAAGTGTAACAGATGCAGTCTGAGTGAACAAGAACATACGAGGTAAGTTCATCATTTTCGTGCTGTTGTTCATATTGGGAGCCCTGTGTGGCCGTGATATGATATATATATATATATATATATATATATATATATATATATATATATATATATATATATATATATATATATATATATATATATTTTCTGGCGTGCGAGTTTTGAGATAGTAACAATTACAGAGGAAACTCTGCCAAAATTTTCCTAGAAGTAAAGAGAAAATGAGACATAGGTTTGTAATATGTCTTGAAAGGTCGTGCCAATAGTAATGATAAGATTTGACTAAGCTACGAGTACGGCTGACCTCGAGAAAGAAGTTAATTGCTGAATTGAGGATAAGATTGATCGGGGAGAGTAAAAGGTTAAATACGCTTACTTCATTGACCCATAGTAGGAATCGTGATAAGGTTAAGAAGTGTTATACCATAGGATTGATTACGGACGAGATATAATGTGAATATAATAAGGATTGTTATGAAAATAAGTAAAGCCGAGTGAGGAAGGTGGCCAAAGCTATGATGTGATCTATGTAGCTAGAATATAAAGGCAAGTGGGAAACGGAAAAGCGAGCTATAGAACGAATACGTTTAAGGCTTATCAAGTTCTGTAGGGGAAGTTTGGAATAAGGGTTATACAACAACGAAAATGATAGCGAGTGTAAGAAAAGAAAGGGTAATTGGAAAAAGGAAATAAGAAGAAAGCGAGATAACAGTGTAGTAATAGATTAGGACATGTGTAGCCAAGCATACGAGTACTATAAGTGACGGGACTGTAAAAGACCCGGTTATAGAAAGGATGAGGAACGAGGTAAAAGGAGAGCAGAGATCCAAAGGCCGATAACCAAGTATTTATAAGTAACGGCGATCAAGGTGTGTTCATCATCTTTGGGAATCTGGAAGTCTAGGACGGAAAGTAGTCATATCCATAGGTGAAAAGTGAATATTGAGGAATGAAAAAGGGCTAAAATAGTAATTGTGGAGTCAGAAGAGTAAGAGACCCTTTCTAATTCGGAGGGAGATGTGTTATGAGAATGTTTCGAAATCAAAGACTTCAACTTACTCCGATTATGTGATGAAGGGCATGCGGCGAGGTGGACGCTATCATACTAGTATTAAAGCCTCGTATTTCATCGTAGTTCCAAGGTTAAGCGTCTTTGAGCGAGAGAAATTTTAGGATGGGGCGACCCCCGGGGTGTGTACTAAAAGTCCTATAAAGTCAGACACAGGAGAACCAAATGGGAAGCTAGAGTAGACTAAGGGAAATTAGAGTATACAGAGTGGACGGAAACCTTAAGAGGTCACATAGGACGAGGCAGACTAGACCGGTGAAGAGAAAGAAGGTGCATCACAGCTTTAGAATTAGGGTGAGTTTGAATGGCGTTTGGAAATATTTTGTAAGCGAGATGGTAGTAATTATATGTGTACGTATGTATATGATATCCCATACATGGCTATATCAGCGGTATGTGTGTCCCGGCAATCGACGTTGCGGCATAGTGGAGGCATTGGTCGGACAGGGTAGTAAGGTTAAAGTGACAGACGTTATCGGGCAAGCGGATGTTATTTTCGCTACAGGGTAAGCTTGGGAAGTGCTAATACAATGATAGTTTGAAAAGAAAGAAAGTGAGTAGATGGAAGGTAAGGACATCAAAATGTCGGACAAAGTGAAAAGTAAGAAACACGAGTGAGTAAAGCCTCTAAGGGAGACGATAGCAAAGCACGGACTATTTGGGTAAACATTCGAAGGTAGGCGAGTGAAAGGGATAGAGTGTGGTAGTATGGAACAAAAGAGGAATGTGTGGGGTTGGAGAATAGACTTCGACAAGTGGGATGAAAAGATAGTGACCACGACGAGGAATGAGAAGTAACAGAAAGAATGATTAGGCCGTGCAACGATGTTAAGAGATTTCTAACTCTCGAAAGATAAGTGCCGAAGGCGATGGATATCTCAAAACTATTGGTGTATTAGGACCTCCTTAATAAGAGAGGAAGAACATATTGCACTTGAAAGGAATTATGGCGTTCTCATGCTCTACGGGAAATTTATTAGCTCGAGCCGAGTTCGAAACATATCGGCATATCGGAAGGTATCGAAGGAGGTGAACGAATTGACAATTGTAATAAAAGGAACAACGGTTGGCGCTTGAAAATTTTTGAAGGAATGAAAAGACGCTGCTCCTATGAATGGAAATAAAAGAGTTTACCGAATATTAGAAAACCTCCTATAATAGGAAGTGAGGAAAAATCGAAGGAGTGAATAAAGGAAGGAAAGGAGTATGACAAGGTAAGCTACAAGCGAATGTTAGTACGGAGGGTATATGTGGAGTAGAATGAACCGGGAGAAGGAAAGACCGTGACTAAGATGGAATATACTTTATACAAGTCGTACAAGAGTAGTTATGTTACCTATGAATATTTATATGCTAGGGATGAGACCAAGCGGGTACTTAATGAGAAAAGTTTGGATTCGGTAATAATAACAATACGATTATAATATTCTGGGGTGCATTAAGGAAAGATGTAAATGTGGGTTAAACTAAATTACCGAGATGAAGTTAGTATCGAGGAAAACAGACATGGCTATGGGTGAACCAAAGACCTATCCCGATACCGGTTGCAAGATAAGAGGAGGAAATAAGACAAAGTAAAACATAAGGATTAGGGAAGCCACGCTAAGGTATTTCTTGGGCTAATTTGAGCACTTTCGCATATTCTTGTAAAGATTGCAACATAGTGTGGGACAGGAAAGTTGAGAGCAAGATCTGAGCAAAGGGACAATAGGAGAGTTTGAATTAAAGATAAAGAAATGACACGAGAGAATGTGCCTAGAATGTTACAAGTTGAGTAAAAGGGATTATAAGATGATTTAAGCAAGATGATCGTAACTAGTCAAGTTACTAAAAGAGGGTGAATTTATATGGCAAATTCTTTCGAATCATACCAAATATGATAGTTAAAGCGGGAGCGGCTATGTAGAGTTACTATGAGGACTTCATTGCTACTTGATAACTAACTCCAAAGATAGAGACTAAGAGCAAAAGGTAGAGTGACGATAAGGTATTTTAAAGGAGTCGAGAAGAAATACATGAGGCCGAAGATTCCGGTATATGGACTTCATGACAAACTCACCTCGCACTCTGCGGAAGTATGACTCTTCTAGGGTATTCTCTGTGGATGATGTCCAGGTAGCAGAAGAGCTAGCGTACGAGGAACACCCTGTAGCTACCGGATCATCAGGCGAGGAAGTTGCGTGCTAAAAATGTGACTTCCGTTAAGGTATTGTGGCGTAACAATAACGGGAGGAGATGACTCGGGAAGACGAAGAGGAGATGAAGAATAAGTATCCCTACTTATTTCCTACGCCTTGGTAATTTAAATTCCTAGAGTGGTTATGTTGATTGATAAATAAGTGTATGTGGTAGCTATAAAAGGAACTCCCCCGAAGTGCCTATAAGACCTTCAGTAAGACCGCTTAACATTCGAGGACGAATGTTTCTAAGGGGAGAAGGATGTTACACCTTGAAAAATTTCGCGTTATCAAGACTGTGGACGGCTTAGTATGAGCTCAGGGGAGAGCAGAGTTACACAAGGATTATGGATGAAGATTATGTTATCCGAGCATAAGAACATATATATGACATTTGGAGAGTGTATGGAGTAAATCGGTTAACATGATCACTCGATGATAGCCCTCGAAACCATGAGTTAAGGTGGGGCCCACATGTCGAAATTTTGTAAAGGATATATTATAAGTGATACAAGTAATACATGGAAAGTTGAGCAAGTCCTAAGAAGGACCCATAAGCCAAATATGGACATAAGCCCTCCAAAAGGATGATTTAAGGAAACGTTTTCGGATGAGTTGACTTGGAGGGGCAAAAACGGCATTATAAGTTTGGAATTTGGAAAAACACCAAGAATAAAAGTTGTAGATAATTGAAAGATATTTACAACCATAGGTTTTGGACCCTTACACGATGTGAGAATCAAGAGTTATGGCCATTTTACGAGCAAGACCCTAAGCTGCCAAATGGCTCCGCGGGCCCCACGTGAGAAGGTCGGTGAAACCGACCTAGGAGGGGTATAAATACCCCATCAACCCCATTTTTTTAGCATAATAACATTCCAAAGGGTCCTAGAAAATTCTCTACACCTCCCCCAAGCATTATAGTCCGATAAATCAAGAATTTGACAAGATTATGCCAAACTAGTCCATGAAAAGTGATTGTTCTTGCTTCTACTTAAGCTTGATGTTGGAAAAGGTTGATGTGGCTGAGTTTTTTCCAAGTATAAGGTAAGTTATTTATCCCATCTTTTATGTTGAGTTTATTTGAAGGTCTAGCAAGCCTTAAAAATGAAACTAGTTATGGAGAAAAGGTCATAGAGTGTTGTATTGTAGTTGTTGTGTTTATGGGCTGTTTTGAATGTGTTGTGGCCGTGTGGATAGACTGATTTATGCATAGAATAATGGTATCTAACATTGTTGGCATGTTGATGAGATTATACTCCTTGATTGGGATGGAAGAAAGTGCATATTGTTGTTGTATGTTGAAAAACGTCGTGTGGGATGTTTATGGAATATGTTGGTATGAATAATAGTGTTGTTGATGTTGGTATTATTGTTGTTGTTGATTGGTTGCTGAATGGTAATTTTGGGCTAGGCATATAAACAGGGGAGATGCTGCCCGATTTTCGGCGGAAATATAGAGTAGTTTGATTTGAAATTTGGAACAAGTGTGCAATAAAGAGTCTAACGTTAGTGTGAATCCTTTTAAGTGTAGGCTTATGAGCCTGGACGAATAAGCGTAGCTAATAAGAGATGGAACAGGTATGTAAAGCTTACCCTTTCTTTCTTTTGGCATGTCTTAGATGTAAGTAAGATATGATACGAGCCTTTGGGTAACTCTATTCATAAGATCCGAGCATGTCTACGATTCTTATTCACTTTTTGATGTTCGCATTCCTAATATAGTCGAGCTATGGTCCTTGTGTCTTTTGTATGGTTGGATAGTAAATGTTGCACAAAGAGTTTTTGTTCCTAAAGGATTCTATGTCGAATAAGGTCCCTAACTTTCATAGACGGGCTCGGATCGCTTCGATACGTTCGTAGAGGGTCCTAAAGCGAATAATGCCCGTAACTTCCATGGGCGGGCTCGGATTGGTTTGATACATGTCTACGATCCCTGAGATTCTCTTTAACGTAGTCCTAATTGCATTTAGAACGGATTTAACATGACTATCGTTTGATACTCGAGCGTTGATTTGTCTACTTATCTATCGAGTCTCAAAAGATGATTTTATATGCATATGGTTTCTCACTACTCTGCTCGTGCTAGCTGTTATTACTTCTTTCACTGTGTCCCGGGCCAGGGCATGTATTCGTGCACAATTCCACTGCATTATTCACCGAGTCCCTCACTAGAGGGCCGGGGCACGTTATATGTATATGTATATGATGATATGATGATATGATGATACGGGGATGGCGGCCAGGATGGCATATGATGATTCCTCTCACCGAGTCCCTCACTAGAGGGCCGGGACACGTCATGCATATGCATTCACCGAGTCCCTCACCAGAGGGCCGGGACACGTTATATGTACATGTATATGATGATTTTATTTACCGAGTACCTCACTAGAGGGCCGGGACACGTTAAGTATATGCATATGTACTACATGATATTGACATGCATGATTTATGTTTCGTAGGCAAGCCTTATGATTTTTCTATACTCCTTATTTTTTATGATCCCGTTTTTTAAATTTCATGCTTTACATGCTCAGTACACATTCCGTACTGACCCCCTTTCTTCGGGGGCTGCGTTTCATGCCACGCAGGTGTATACCGATGAGTAGAGGATATTAGTAGAAGATGTTCCAGCTGGATTGGCGAGCTCCACTTCCTTCCGGAGTGCTGCCGAGTCAGAGTATCTATGTTATGGTATCCTGGTTTATGTTAGAGACTTTGCAGACAGAGTCACGTGTATAACATGTCGGTCTTGTAAGAGGCTCTGTAAGCCGATGTATCATTATGCATTATGTTACACATTTCATATGATTACAGATTTTAATTGATTTGAGAGAGACGAAAAACATGTTTTTTTTTTGAAAAACTTACATTACGCACTCAGTTCATGATTTAAGAGTCCAGTAAGATTATGAGTATCACGAGGATTAACGGGTTTGCTAGGCCCTAAGTAAGGGTCGGGTGCCCATCACGCCCTGTCAAAAGTTGGGATGTGATATCTATATTTGCAGTTAATTAAAAAAAAAGAAAAAAGAATTACGTAATGACTAGTTTGAGGTTATATAAAAGATTGAAGAAGAAAATAGTTATGAATTTAACGTCGTCAGCTCGACTTATTGGTATTTCTAAATTTTTTAGGTAAAAAAAATTGTTGAAGCCTGTTTATCAAATATTCTGGTGATATAAGGCTTCAAACAATGACCGTAATTTTTCTCCCCCATCGATTTGTTATATTTCAATGGCACCATGGGGGGTTACTTCTGTTATAATGTACGGTCCAGCCCAACGTGACTTGAAATTTTAGCGGAAATAGTCTCAATCGACTATTGTACAGCAGAACATGATCTCCGAATTTTAAATTCCTTATGGTGGATGAGGTTATCATGCTATCATTTTGTCTTTTCCTTGTGCAATTTAGCATTTTCATATGCTTCAAGTCTGAACTCTTCCAATTCATCAAGTTGCAATAAACGATTTTTACCTGCATCTGATAAATTTAGATTTAACGATTTCATAGCCCAATACGCTTTATGTTCTAATTCCACAGGTAAATGACAAGCTTTTCCAAAAACTAGTCTATAAGGAGATGTTCCTATAAGAGTTTTGAAAGCAGTTCCGTATGCCCACAAAGCATCATCTAATTTTAAAGACCAATCCTTACAAGATGAACCAACAATAAAATTCTTTTCAATTTTCTGTTGGATACTTCTACTTGCCCGCTTGTTTGAGCATAATATGTGTTACACCTCGTACTTTTGCATGTTGAATTTCGTCGTAAATTAATTGGCATTGACTTGGAAAATGAAGTTATCTTTGAGGTTATAAGTGACTAACCATGTTAATCCTAAGTATACAAGAGTTTAAGATCGTGTTTAGTAGATGTTGGAAGGATTAGAGGTTAAACGAATCAAAAAGAATACGTTTTGTCGAAAATTGGTTTTAAGGAGGTGATATACGGACCGTATAATCGTTATACGGATCGTATTTTTGATGGACCCCCACTGTATCATTGAAATAGTGGTGGGTGGTGTTCTGTGTGTGATTTACGGTCCAATTATACAGACCGTATATTGATTTACGGTCCAACTATATGGACCGTATATTGATTTACGGTCTGTATAATTGCACTGTATATCAATGGTGATGGAGCTCTTTTTTTGTATATATTCTTTTGGCCTTATTTTTACTTCATAAAATCTTTTCCTCTAGACGTCTCACACATCAAAACCCTCTCCAAACATTCCTAAGTGAACCCAAGGTGGAATCAAAGATAAGAAACGTGATTTGATCATCGGAAAACCCGTAGTGGTTGCTAGCTTTTTCTTCCCTTTGTTGTGTTGAGTTGAGGGAATCCTTTAGGGTGAAGTAATCTCAGATTTGGAGTGATTCTTATTGCTTCAGGTTGTCACGACCCTTATTACCGATCGTGCGGGCACCTCTCTTATTATCACTAGTTGGCGAACCCTTACCTGTTAACCAATTAGTTATTAGCCACTTTTAACTTCTTAAATCATTTATACTTAAAAAATCAATGAAACAAGTAAATGAATAAATAGTCTGACCAATTCATAAATAATAATTAATATAAGTGCGGAAGTCTTAACTATTACACTCCCAAAATCTGAAAGTCATCGTACAAGGACTCTAACCAACAACGTCTAATGTATGAAGTATATCTCAAATATAATAACAAATAATGTCTGGAATGAAATTAGACATCTAGAAAGAGAGATCTTCAGGTGGCAGGGCATGGATAGAAGCCTACCCTCGGATCTGATCGAGCAAACTAGCTTCAAGCTAGAGATGTAGTCTGGATGAAATCTCTGAAACACAATCTGCACTCAAAAAGGGCACATCAAGGTAGTATCAGTACAAACACTATGTACTGGTAAGCATCATAGGCCGACTAAGATTAGTTCACGTATATAAGCATAAAATCAACAAGATAAACAGATAGGCACTTAATACTCAAATCCAAGTCACAGAATATCCCATAACAGAGTCACAGCCTAAGATGGAGCTTCTAAACCACAAGTCTGTCAAGTCTCAATAATCTCACCTGATAATCACAAGTCCAAGTTCCGTCCCTAGGTAGAGTCACTAATCCACAATTTAACTCAGTCAATGGTCATATTGATATCACAATAGGCATTCAACATCCATATCAAGATCAGAACCAAACGAGCATATAATAATGCAAAATAAAATGTAATGATGTGCAATGCAAAATATGATAATGTGTAATGCAATGCACTGGTGTCACGACCCAACCAGAGGGCCATGACGGGCACCCGGTGCTGACCCACTCGGGTACCTCTTATCTTACTCTCATATTCACATCTAGGTGAGCCACATGGCTTGCTCATAATTTATATGCATCAATAGTGCTAATCGCGTTGGGCAATAACACATTTATATCATCATCAATAACAATGTCCATATCCATATACACAAGCCGATGAGGCTATCAAAATAATATACAAAATATGAGCCGACAAGGCTAAGGACATCTAATCATATACAACTGTCTACGAGCCTCTAAGAAGAGTAAAGTATGTCACATCATACAGGCAGGACAGGACCCCGCCATGCCCATAGGTATGTACACAAAAGAATAATACTAAAAGCTGTAGCTCCGGATGAAATGGAGCTCCTCTATGCCCCCGAATAAGATATCTATGGATCAAGCCTGTCTCCCTGTCCACCTGCGGGCATGACGCAGCGTCCACAAACAAAAGGACGTCAGTATGAATAATGTACTGATTATGTAAAGCATAATCAACATCATAATAGGAGCATAAGAGACATCATAAGAAATAGCATAAGATGGGAGAATCAGGAGATAGTAGCCATCATCGTAATTACTTACTTGTCTTTCATAGGGACCTTCCATTTCTAATGCGTGCTCGTGTACATACATATATACATATACAAATACCCATATCCGTATCTATATTCATATCCATATTCATATACATATTCGCATCCATAGCATACCCGACCATGAAGGTTCGGTGGTTTCACATACCCGGCCATGACAAGGCTTAGTGTCGTACATACCTAACCCTACCAAGGCTCAGTGTTATCCGTACCCAACTGCAGTGGTGTGCGCGCGATAGGTATCATACCCGGCCATATAAGCTCGGTGTTACATAATAGTCATACATTCTTAGACACGTATACATAAAAGTCCATAAGTATCATCAACATCATTGCCATCATCGCTTTCGTTACATCTATCCTTATAGGATCAACTATCATATAAAGGAAGTACTAGTATCGTGAAAGTATCAAGAATCATGAGCTTTGGTACTCTTAGAGGTAGAGTCATTTATAAATCATTATGGAACTCATGAAAGGATATATATATATATATATATATATATAGCAAGGGAACCATGCCTTAATGAAAGAAGGGTTAGCCTTACATACCTCTTTGTCTCCTTAACTATTTAACGTTCCCCGTTGAAGCTTGAATAATCTACATTTAGAAGGATTTTATACCATGGTTAAGCCTTAATGATACTCCTAAATTCAAACTAGAATAATTCATGACCTAATGAAAATTAGGCAGCATTTTCCCTATTTCGTCAACTTCCACCATATCACAAAACAACTCCCAACAACCACAATAATATCCACCATATCATAATCAAGTATTCATATTCGATTTAGCCTTCAAAATTCATCCTTATGTTCAACTTATACCAACAACTTCACACCCATTTAAGCACATTTCCGTACAATGCTTCCTCATCACTATTACTACCTTCCATAACAATATTATATCCATATTATACTAAGAATCATAACTCAAGTTAGCTTACTACTCAAAAACATCATAAAAGCTACATTTAGAACTCATCTTCTACTTTCTCCTTCCATCCAAGTTATTCAACAACTAAACATTCTTGATAATATGTAATAAGCATGAAAAATAACCTTTTATCTCATAAGAATGGGCTTTGGAGCAAGTATCAACTTATATGAAAATCCTAGCTTTAATATCCA
Source organism: Lycium ferocissimum (assembly GCF_029784015.1). Lineage (NCBI taxonomy): Eukaryota > Viridiplantae > Streptophyta > Magnoliopsida > Solanales > Solanaceae > Lycium > Lycium ferocissimum. The sequence continues at coordinate 910,655 of NC_081349.1, read as the reverse complement.
AAGAATTCTTGGAATCTACTAACCCTAGCAAGACTTGTAACACATGGGTCTCTTGATTCTTGCCTCTTGATATTTAATCTCCCTTGGATTTTGGCTTGGATTAGTTTATGGAGTTGAAGAGAGGGTTTTTGGAGAGCTTTTGGATCTGATTTGGTAAAATAAAATGTCCAAATGAAGTGGAGCGAAATATATAAAGTGGAACTTAAAATCCCGTCGGGCAATTCTGCGCCCATATTGACGGGCCGTCAAAATTCCTACGGACAGTCAAAATGGTCCGTAGAACTGCCCAGTCAAATATGGTTCACTGTAACCATTTTACGCTGGGCTGGTGCAGTTTGACGGGCCGCAGAATTTTCTGCGGGGCGTCAAAATTCCTGCGGGCCGTCAAATGGTCCGTAGAAATTTTCTGCTCAGACAGTCTGTCTTGAAACACCCATAACTTTTTACTCAGACGTCACATTGACGAACGGTTTGTTGCGTTGGAAACTAGACTCGATGAAATTCAATTTGGATAAAATAAACGCACCAAAACTCCTCATATTATAGGAGATATGCCTCCCCCAATCTGAACCAAAATCCTGTCCGAATATTTTGCCAAGTTTTACCAAAGTTCCCACAAACTCCATTCCTTTATTTGCTTGTTCTTAAATCCTTCCATAGCTCATTTCATGGGCTTAAACCCCCATAATCATAATATGGGAGCATATAATCTCATATATCCTAAAAGGTAACTCCAGTTTCCACGATTAGGACAACTAACACCTAACGAATCTCAACGGACGAAACTAGGAGGTGTAACAACTGGCCAATCACTCGAACTGTACACGCATGCTAACTGATGTCATTGCTCAGTAGTCATGACCTGCAGGGGACCCATGGTGTCCATGTACCATTCGTTCCGGACTCACTCCTCGGACTCGAGCATAAACCTCCGCTCCGGAACAAACCTCAGACGCGGGCCACATCAATGTATCTCTTATTTTCGGAACGAGCCTCGGACAGCGAGCCCATAATCTAGGTCACAATTGTGCC
>NC_081349.1:891880-907023 GCF_029784015.1 Lycium ferocissimum | reverse complement strand
GATATATGTTACACCTTGGAAAATTTCGCGTTATCAAGACTGTGGACGGCTTAGTATGAGCTCAGAGGAGAACAGAGTTACACAAGGATTATGTCACACCCTGATTTTACTAGGGTGTGATGGGCACCCGACCCCACATTCGGAGCCGAGCGAACCCACTGACTCTTATTACATACATGAATTTACGGACTATTAATCGGACAAAAATGACAAATATAACAAATGTTACGGAAATATCCTTTGTAGTGTACAAATCGACGAATATGTAATCATATGAAAATTATGACATAACACGAAATGACATGACGGTACGGGTGGAGCCGCCTACGAATCGACATCCGGAACCCACACTGCGTATGCAAAGTCTCTAACAGATAATCAGAAAACATATCACATAGGCTCTGACTCGGCAGCACTCCAGGGACAATTGGAGCTTGCCAACTCCGCTGAAGCATCTTCTATAATGTCTTCTATACATCTGGGTGTACACAACGTGGCATGAAACGCGACCCCACGAACGACGGCGGGGGGTCGGTATGAAAAAATGTCGAGTATGTAAAGCATAAAACACGAAAAACGAATCGAGGCGAACAGAGGATACGAACATGAATGTAATAACCGGAATATCATAAATGCTTACTCATAAAACATAAACGGATGCATAGCGAAAACATGCCATAGCCGGCCCTCGTCATGGGACTCGGCAAACGAAAGTGGTCGCCCCCCGACGGCGGCGCCCCGAGCGAATCGGATCATATCGGAATGTGCACATATCATAGCATATCAAATGGCCATATCATATCATATCGGATCGAGTGTGTACATGGCGCGTCATACTCCAAACCCATGTACATATATACTGCCTTTCACACCGAGGCACGGCGAACAATGCAGTGGAACACGCGTGATAACATATCCTGGCCCGGGCTCAGTGAAGGAAGCATTGAGGCATCCACGAGCGGAGTAGTGAGAAACTAAATGCAATATAAAACGTATAGTATATACAGGGACCAGACGGAATAATCAAACGACATATCAAGAAAGAAAAAAGGGGTCCGGACGAAGCATAGCACATACCTTTTAATGACCGCGGTGGATTCTTTTCGAAACAAAACTTTCGGGACCATGTGCGTACATCCAAATGTAAAACATATACAGAGATGCGATAGCGTAACTCAAATTATAGGCGAACTTTATAGTGAACGTTTAACAATAGTCGAAACATGAGTCTTTCGGAAGCAGTTTCGAATCTCAAAGTAGGTCATAAGATTCCTTAAAATAATCATAGTAGTTATTCTTTGGAACTTAGAAAAATAGTTAAAAGTTTCCCTTAGTTTGTGTTTTAAAGAAGATCAAACGGAATGTCAACACAAAGTTCGGAAATAGTGGGTCCGCCTCGGGTTAAGTAAAGTGGCGTACCCGAACGGCGCATATTAAACCTTGTAATGTCATTTATGAGAGGTATAAGATAATCGGATTTCATATGTACAAGTTCTAAATACTTAGATGACTTGTTGAAACAATCGCAGCATAATTACTTCAATTCTACTGAATGAAGAAGGGGTATTTTTGGATGTGGATTCCGAGGAGTAGAGTTGTCCCCGAGGACCAAATTCAAACCTAGTATATCTAAGACATGCCAAGAGAAGGAATGGGAGAACTTTACATACCTTTCCTGCTTGTTAAGCTCGTTGAAACTCCAATCCCGTTTCGTCAAAATCCTACAAATGGTCACATTTACCAATTACTATTCATGAGGTTCAAAATTCCAACTTTGGTTAGTATTTGCCTACCGAAATTTCGGCACACCTCCCCTATAATTATGACACCCCGAGAATTTAACTCGGCTCAATTGTCAACAACAACAACCACAACAACATCAACAATTGACTAGAATCACATATTAACATAAATAGTCACCTTTCCACATAAAGTGACAACTTCCAAACTAACTTCATATTTCCAAACCAATATCAATATTTTCGTACTCATTACTTACCAAGATTATTCCAACATCGATTGGAGGCATTACCTATGATTTTTCCACATTAGTCGCAAAATACACAAACTTTCCACCGAAATCATAACTCACTTTAAAACTTCCATTTTTCGACAAACATATTCATAACGCATTATCATCTCTCAAATTCATTAACCACACCCACAATCTACACTTAAACAACTTCATTATCTTAATATCATAAAATCGCATTAATATGACATAATTTCCCTACATTCCATTTTCATGCAACCTTAACCCGTATATGCCTCATTTACATTGTAATGATCACAATAACACAATTAACATACTAAACAAAATAAATCCATTCCTATCCCATTTCCATACACCACACGGCCACATGGCATTTATCAATTTCAAATGATTTTCATTCAACTTTCATTTCTAAAACCAAGTCCACAATAACCACACTAGAATACAACATAAAACTCATCCAACTTGCCTATACAACATATACACACAAACGGCCATATGCATATTCATGCAACCACCATGCCAACTTCCATATTTCTACATATTCTACTCATTTACATACACTACAACACAAACAAACCTTCATAACGTAAATAATTAGGATGAATTCTTACCTTCTCCTTCTAACTTCTTCACTTGTCCCAATTCGAAAACGACGAAACGAACGACTTATCTTCCGAAACAATCATACCACGTTGTAGAGGACCCTTGAATTAGTAGGAATACAACAAGAAAATAATTTTGGGAACAAAATTTGAAAGGGCAAAACTTGGAGACCATGGCCGAATGGCCATGGTTGTTGGTCTCTTCTTTCTTCTTTCTTTCTTTCTCAATTTCTCTTGAATTTTCTATGATCATGTGACAATATATTTGTCAAGCCACCTCCCCCATGTGGGGTCCACTATGGCCGGCCAACTTATTGATTTTCTTTCTTTTTTTTTTTTTTTTTTTTTTTTTTGTTCAAAGACACAAAATTTTCAAGAACTAATAATTTGGAAATTCCAATTTTACCCTTAGCCTTTTCCAATATTTCCACATCCAAAATTTTCGTCACCAATTTATACCAAGCAAGACTAAAACATAGCATTGTTCTCAACTTACTACAATTATCTCAAAATGTCCAAATATTCGAAATACGTTTTATAATACTTGTGCTTAGCTTATCGCAATCATCTCAAAATATTCGAACATGCAAAGTGCGGGGTATAACATCCTCTCCCCCTTTAGAACATTCGTCCTCGAATGTTAAATTAACCTTATAGGGGCTTACAAGTATTTACGGGGAGTTCCTTCTTACGATTATCGTACACGACCATCAATGCATCAATTAATACAATCAAATAGGCAATTCGACTATATGCGAAATAGTACGGGAAGCCACATCTTTGTTTCGCAATTTTTCCTTTCACCGCCAACTAGGATCGCTATAGGCCGTTTCTCCTAGGGCAGCTCTTCTATTTCCCAAATGCCCCTCCACGGCGAATATTTTGGGGGTCACAATGTATTTGCGAAGTATAGGCATACGAAACATTAGATGCACCGCTTTTACCTCGGGTAGCGCTTCTAATTCATAGGCAATTTGCTCCCTTACGGATGACCCAATAAGGTCTTAACATTTCTTGGGCTAAGCTTTCCGTGTTGATTTCATAACACTTTTGACGAACAATATTTTCAGAAGTATCCAGTCACCAAGATGGAATTCTAAGCGTCAATACCGGTTACTTACACATGATTTCTATCGGCTCTGAGTCACTAATGATTATCCCCGAATGAGTTTCACATCATTGACTGCTCAAGGGATTATACTCAGACTAAGTAACTTAACCTTGTCGCTATCAGACTAGTCAGTTAATGACGTCCACCTCTAACCATACAAAGTCTTATACAGTGTCTACTGGATGCTAGTGCCATCACTAACCTCAATAAGTGGCAAGTGTTCTTTTTCACTGTCTCAGAAAATAATAACACAGGTTCGGAACTTATTGTTAATGTCTCAATAACACGCTTAGTCTAGCCGTCCGTTCACGAGCAGATGTTAGTACAAGACTTACTTGTATTCTTAATTCCTTTCGGGTAAATCTCCAAAGTTGACCACATACTAGGTATTACATTCGACATAGTAAATGTGGGTCCTTATGAAACCTCACTACCTTTTGCGGTATAATCTTACATAGTCTTAGTAGTTACCGTTTAGCCATTTCATAATTTCCTTAAGTTCATCTTGTCATATTTTTGGCATTTATTTCATATCACTCGTTGTTTTCAATTCAAACTCTTTCATTTTCCCTTTTCTCGCGATCTTGTCTTTAATCTTCACATGTCACCGATTTTATTGTAATCTCTCTGCGAGTATGTAACATACGCAAATTAATCCAGGAAATGCCTTAGCACCACCTTACTAACATTTAGGTTGTTCCTTGCCTTCTCCCTTCGTCTTATAATCCGTATCGGGAGAAATCTTTAATTGGTCCTGGTCAAGTTCCGCTTACTTTTAGTACCCATTTCATTTTGGTAACATGGTCTAGACCATCTCTGCACTTTCCATATCGCATTCAAAATATTATAACCACACCGTTGGTATTGGATCCTTACATTTCTTATCGGTTATGTACTAACCATTCTCACATAACTCGTATACAATATTTTTAATTTCCGACATAGTCTCTCCTTTTGACTCATTCTATCTTACATATCCCATTCGTATCAAAATGCGCTAATATTATTGGGTCGTATTACTTGCTCTTTTTACAAGTATCCACTGCCTGGAGTCATACTACCCACAACCTTTACCAATAATCCCTTAATTATCGTCTTGATTCCCATTCGTTTGTTGTCGGTTTCAGTTACACCAACGGTTTCAAAGATAGGATCTCGCAGACAATTCAAGCATTCATACTAAATGAACCATGATGTCGATTGGTTTCATCTTACCTTCGCATTTCTACCGTCCGCTTCCCCCCTTTAGGGTGCTCCTATATCATTGTCTATTCACATTCTATCCCTTGTCTCCATTCAAAGTTTTCAAACTCACAGGATTCTTTCCGAATACATTTTGCATACCATACCACACCCACATAGCTTTCACACCTCTCATAACTTAATTTACCCTGGTATAAAATTCTAACGCGCTCATGGGCAATAGGAATTCTCAATATCTCGTACAAAATCTGATCTGACGATTAGTACTCGGATAGCGTCATTGCAATCACAACATATCCAAATCATATTGCATTTATTTCCGTCAGTTAATGCGTCGAATCGCTTCAAATTCTTCACTTCGTAACACTTATGATTAGACGACAAATATTCCAAGCTTTCTGACGATACCATAGGTACTAACGACTTTTCCCAATAAACTTACAACATATCAGTCGTTTCACAAATTCTCAATTCTTGTTTCTTATAATTTCCGCTACCTCCACGATAAGGTCATATATACGTAATATGTCATATTTCCTTATGCTTCATGTTTTCTCACTCCTTCCATATACTCATTATTAACTTACAGTCTTACCCGAAATCATACTAACTTCATCTTAGTAGTGATCTTGTCTTATGACCTCTTGTTACATCACCTCTTTCGTCCATCACTATGTAGCTTTCACTTATCCCGGACTAATGGTCAATTAATTATGCCCATTTTGAGTGCTCTCTGTAGTACTCTTTTCTCCTTTCTTCATCTCTATCCTTTTTTTTTTTTTTTTCCTTTCACGAATTCCATTTCTAGTTGGCTAATCACAATTTAATAGGCGGTTATCGGAAAATATTCTTCAACCACCGTAAAAAGGAACTAGAGCTTGGCAAGCACCACAGGGCATTTTAGCACTTGATTCGCACGATTTACCTTCAGATTACTCTCGAGTTCCACATGAACTATTCAGATCGCAGTTACTTACTCGTACGCTTTACATTCTCCCATCATAGTCACACTCAGTTACTGGGCATTATTGCCCGCCAATTTGGGCTCCTCTAAGGCACGATATGATCGGAACATACTTTAGCTCGTTTAGATGAATTGCGAATTGATCGCTCATATACTTTTCTTCAAAGCAAGATTTTTCCAAATAGGGGTAGTGCTTCTTATAGATGACGTGGAAAGTCTTTCCTACAGCTTAATTCATCATAGCATGATAGTCCTTCTCTTTCTGTTCTCATTGTTATTTCCGTCAACATATAATAGTGATCCCATACTTTCCTACAGAACTTGGTAAGTCTCTTTCGTACATTCAATAGCTCACTTTTTTTGTTCACACTTTTCCCGTATATTCTAGTCACGTAATTCATGTCCTGTTTTTGGCCACTTCGCCATTAGGCTTTACTTATCTTCGTGGCCATCCTTAATATATATTCTAATTCCCTCTGGCTGTCTTAATTTCCCATTCATTTCATACACTTACATTTATGGAGTCCCCGAGTGCACTTCCGGGGGGTCACCCATCCCGTAAAGCTCGTCCTAGCACGCTTAACCCTGAAACTCGGGTGAAATACGATGCTTTAATGCCAGTATAATCGCATCCACTTGGTCACATGACCTTTACTACATAATCTGGGGCAGATTGAAGTCTTACAGATTTCGAGACGTTTCCATAACACGTCCTATTTTCCGTATTTACTGTTTTACCCTTCGTATTCCACAATTTTCATCTTTCGTCCTAGATTTCCAATTTCTCAATAGTAACGAATATATCCTCCTCGTCATTCCTTATCGTTATTTCAGGTATTGTCCTGTCTAGATCTCTACTCACTATCCCTACATAATAGCTTTCCGCAAAATCGATTGTCGGCTATTTTTAAATCCTCCTATAAACCTTATTTCTACTGGGCATCGAATGTCATTCATCTCGATCTTTCAGACTGTTAGCCGTCTTTCCTATAATCACTTTTCACACCATATCCCAATCCACAACTCTTCTGGGCAGTGCATCTCATTTATTGCCTACTAACAATATTTTGTTTTCTCCTTTTTAGCATATCTGACTAAATATTCTAATTAACACTTTCAGCAGAATCTCTTTTAACATTCTTGCTGTTCAAACCCTGTACATAGCAAATACTGGCGATACCCCCGTAACACATAGTTATGTAACACATTCCCGCCATTCAAAGCTTCCAATTTCGGATAGCGAACAAATATTTCAAAATTCACTTCTGTAACTTTCATGCCATCCCTTACTTTCCTCCATCGTATGTAAAGCCCTCATATAGGAATTTCATTCTCCTATGACTTGGCTCTATCGCACGATCTAAGACAGAAAGAAGGTCAACAATCCCTAAATGCCCGTAGCCTCCCGTTTTTATAGATGTGGCGCGCTTCACACCATAAACAGGACTCTACCGGACACGACTTTGCAGACATTCCCTAGGACAGACCTGCTCTGATACCACTTTGTCACACCCTGATTTTACTAGGGTGTGATGGGCACCCGACCCCACATTCGGAGCCGAGCGAACCCACTGACTCTTATTACATACATGAATTTCTGGACTATTAATCAGACAAAAATGACAAATACAACAAATGTTCTGAAATATCCTTTGTAGTGTACAAATCGACGTAATATGTAATCATATGAAAATTATGACATAACACAGAATGACATGACGGCTGGTGGAGCCGCCTACAGAACTGACATCCAGAACCCACACTCTGTCTGCAAAGTCTCTAACAGATAATCAGAAAACATATCACATAGGCTCGACTCGGCAAGAGACCCAGGGACAATTGGAGCTTGCCAACTCCGCTGAAGCATCTTCTATAATGTCTTCTATACATCTGGGTGTACCTGCGTGGCATGAAACGCAGCCCCCGACGAACGGGGGTCAATTTAAAAATGTACCGAGTATGTAAAGCATAAAACACGAAAAACGTAATCGAACCGAAAAGTAGGATACGTAACATGAATGTAATAACCGGAATATCATAAATGCTTACTCATAAAACATAAACAGATAGCAGAAAAACATGCCATAGCCGGCCCTCATCAAAGGACTCGGCAAACGTAAAGTGGTCGCCCCGACGCTCGGCGCCACAACGCATCGATCATATCGAATGTGCACATATCATAGCATATCAAATGGCCATATCATATCATATCGATCGAGTGTGTACATGGCACATCATACTCCACAACCCATGTACATATATACCGCACCTCACACCGAGGCACGGCGAACAATGCGGGGAACACGCGTGATAACATATCCCGGCCCGGCTCGCCGAAGGAAGCATCGAGGCATCCACGAGCGGAGTAGTGAGAAACTAAATGCAATATAAAATGTATAGTATATACGAGGACCGTACGGAATAATCAAACGACATATCAAGAAAAAAAAAAAAGTCCCGGACGAAGCATAGCACATACCTTTTAATGACCGCGGTGGATTCTTTTCGAAACAAAACTTTCGGGACCATATGCGTACATCAAAATGTAAAACATATACAGAGATGCGATAGCGTAACTCAAATGGCAGACTTTATAGTGAACGTTTAACAATAGTCGAAACATGAGTCTTTCGGAAGCAGTTTCAAATCTCAAAGTAGGTCATAAGATTCCTTAAAATAATCATAGTAGTTATTCTTTGGAACTTAGAAAAATAGTTAAAAGTTTCCCTTAGTTTGTGTTTTAAAGAAGATCAAACGGAATGTCAACACAAAGTTCGGAAATAGTGGGTCCGCCTCGGTTAAGTAAGGTGGCGTACCCGAACGGCGCATATTAAACCTTGTAATGTCATTTATGAGAGGTATAAGATAATCGGATTTCATATGTACAAGTTCTAAATACTTAGATGACTTGTTGAAACAATCGCAGCATAATTACTTCAATTCTACTGAATGAAGAAGGGGTATTTTTGGACGTGGATTCCGAGGAGTAGAGTTGTCCCCGAGGACCAAATTCAAACCTAGTATATCTAAGACATGCCAAGAGAAGGAATGGGAGAACTTTACATACCTTTCCTGCTTGTTAAGCTCGTCGAAACTCCAATCCCGTTTCGTCAAAATCCTACAAATGGTCACATTTACCAATTACTATTCATGAGGTTCAAAATTCCAACTTTGGTTAGTATTTGCCTACCGAAATTTCGGCAAAGACCTCCTATAAATATGACACCCCGAGAATTTAACTCGGCTCAATTGTCAACAACAACAACCACAACAACATCAACAATTGACTAGAATCACATATTAACATAAATAGTCACCTTTCCACATAAAGTGACAACTTCCAAACTAACTTCATATTTCCAAACCAATATCAATATTTTCGTACTCATTACTTACCAAGATTATTCCAACATCGATTGGAGGCATTACCTATGATTTTTCCACATTAGTCGCAAAATACACAAACTTTCCACCGAAATCATAACTCATCCGAAACTTCCATTTTTCGACAAACATATTCATAACGCATTATCATCTCTCAAATTCATTAACCACACCCACAATCTACACTTAAACAACTTCATTATCTTAATATCATAAAATCGCATTAATATGACATAATTTCCCCTACATTCCATTTTCATGCAACCTTAACCCGTATGTGCCTCATTTACATTGTAATGATCACAATAACACAATTAACATACTAAACAAAATAAATCCATTCCTATCCCATTTCCATACACCACACGGCCACATGGCATTTATCAATTTCAAATGATTTTCATTCAACTTTCATTTCTAAAACCAAGTCCACAATAACCACACTAGAATACAACATAAAACTCATCCAACTTGCCTATACAACATATACACACAAACGGCCATATGCATATTCATGCAACCACCATGCCAACTTCCATATTTCTACATATTCTACTCATTTACATACACTACAACACAAACAAACCTTCATAACGTAAATAATTAGGATGAATTCTTACCTTCTCCTTCTAACTTCTTCACTTGTCCCAATTCCGAAAACGACGAAACGAACGACTTATCTTCCGAAACAATCATACCACGTTGTAGAGGACCCTTGAATTAGTAGGAATACAACAAGAAAATAATTTTTGGGAACAAAATTTGAAAGGGCAAAACTTGGAGACCATGGCCGAATGGCCATGGTTGTTGGTCTCCTTCTTTCTTCTTTCTTTCTTTCTCAATTTCTCTTGAATTTTCTATGATCATGTGACAATATATTTGTCAAGCCACCTCCCCCATGTGGGGTCCACTATGGCCGGCCAACTTATTGATTTTCTTTCTTTTTTTTTTTTTTTTTGTGTTCAAAGACACAAAATTTTCAAGAACTAATAATTTGGAAATTCCAATTTTACCCTTAGCCTTTTCCAATATTTCCACATCCAAAATTTTCGTCACCAATTTATACCAAGCAAGACTAAAACATAGCATTGTTCTCAACTTACTACAATTATCTCAAAATGTCCAAATATTCGAAATACGTTTTATAATACTTGTGCTTAGCTTATCGCAATCATCTCAAAATATTCGAACATGCAAAGTACGGGGTATAACAGATTATGGATGAAGATTATGTTATCTGAGCATAAGAACATATATATGACATTTGGAGAGTGTATGGAGTAAATCGGTTAACATGATCACTCGATGATAGCCCTCGAAACCATGAGTTAAGATGGGGCCCACTGTCACGACCCGTCTATGGGGCCGTGATGGGAACCCGATACTTGTACCGAGCACCCCTTACCTATCATTTTACCTGTACCTCTTAGCAAGTCGTATGAACATTGCCGTATTTTTTTTGCAACTGAACATTAACATTAGCGGCGTCATTCTGAACATAAACTAGTAAACGTTGCTATCCCATTATACAGCAATACGGACAATCCAAAATACAAACATCTACCTGTACACATCTGTCTACGAGCCTCTAAACATAGTACACATATACAGAAGAAGGGCCGAGTGCTGTCGTGCCCTCATATATATACACAAAATAGTACCAAGGGAATGAGGCTCCGAAACAACTGGAGCGCTGTCAAGTTGTCCGCTGCGAGGCTTCTAGAACCAAAACCGTTCGTCCGCCGACTCGTGGCATGAAACGCAAATATTCCACAAGAAGGGACGTCGGTACGAATAGTGTACCGAGTATGTAAGGCATGAATAATAACATAGTAAATGAATATAGAGTATAAGTCATAACGAGAATAGATGTACGTAACTTATCCCCGTACATGTATAACTCCGTATATGTGTATGCCTCCGTAGGCGGATACCACGCAAGCTTAGCCCATTTTTCGAATACGGTGTCCCGTATCCCCGTATACAAGAAATGCTGATTTCAAAAACGGTACATTTCGAAGAAATGACATTTCGAAACAAGACATCTTTCTTACCTTACGTACGCTCGAGTACATCGCCTCTCCCACCCCCTCCCCAACGTTGTCCCAACACAACATGTCATATATATCATATATCGCATATACGTACGCGCGCGTACGGCTCTCCCATATCCCGCGTCCGGGCATCCCGCGTCCGGGATGATAAGCCAGCTGAATCAGGTGGACCCAGTTGCCCTTCCCCTTTCCCCATATTCATATACATGTACATATTCCTATACATATACATACTCATATCTGTGCACATATACATGTATCACAAGGCGAGGTTACCAATGAAAAGTGTCATTATAAAAAAACATCAAATAGGGTCATAAAATATAGTTTCGTTAACTTAGAACCTTTATAGCAGTATCCCCTATAACAAGTTGAAATATTAAGAAATCGTTTAACATTTCCATATTTTCATTTTTATAGCGAATATATACCGTCAATATATCTATCGTAGATATTTACCCATTTCCAACCCCATCGTTATCATTATAGGATCATACTCTTCACCTTAGTCAAGGAATCATGACGTATGTTCTTTCTTAGCATTATCGTCGTAGAAATATTCTCATTAAAATAGTTACAACACTTATCATTTAATAATCAAGGCACTAAAGAAAATTCGGAAACCGTGGGCCCACCTCGAGTCAAATGAGGTGGCGTACACAACTTACATATAATACGTGTCATGACGTTACTTATGAAGGTCTTAGGGTAATCGGGTCTCATTCTTGCAAGTCCTAGGATGTTTAGACATTGTCTTCACGATTCATGCACTTTTGGTTCAATCTTACTGAATGAATAGTAACTATTTTCAATTGCGGATTTCTGGAGTTAGGAAGGTCCCCGAGACGCGAAATCAAGCCTATACATCTAAGACATGCCAAGAAAGGAAGGGAAAACCTTGCATACCTCTTTCTGCTTCTTTAGCTATTCCGAATTCACGTCGCAATCTCGTCAAAATCTGCAAATTGGTCATATTTACCAAAACTCTTATTAGGGTTCATAGAGTTAGAATCTTAAGGAGACACTTGGCTACCGAAATTTCGGCAGCACTTCCTCTGTAAATATACCATCCTCAACATTCAATATAGCCAAATTTCTCATCAATCACAATCCGGGAATTCGAACCCGGCCAAACTATCAATATAAACTCCACAACCACACTAGCGATTCACATATTCAATTCAAGATACATGATATCAATTTACTACTTTCTTCAAAACCTTCCGACTCCAATGACACCATAGCAAGCTTATAACATATTTCGACAACACTATTTTAGCATCATTATATCTCATACATGCAAAAGCATAACATTCAATTCACATAATCTCCCAAAACAAGCTTCCGACTACTAATACTTCACTAAGCTCATTAGGCTTTCATTTGTAATATAAACTTCACAACACAACAACCAACATACTAAATAAAATTTGCTCACTATCTATTCACCACATTACACACATACACGGCTATCTACACTATGCACACACACACGGCTTCATCATGCAATCCCAACTACAATCTCTCCAAAATCATTCAACTTCCATTTTCCACATAACATTCACAACAATAACAACCAAAACACTAACTAAAATAATTAAAACATGCTTCCCACACATGCATACATGTGCACGGCCACATGCAACATTTCTTTCCTTCATGAATTTCATCCATTTAGGCATACTACAACACATAAACCCTCCATTCCAATCATTGTAACATACATACATCTTCCATAACACAAAGAACAAGATTCTTACCTTTTTCTTGAAATTTCAACTCGCCACAAACGTGGTTCTTTCGCCAAACTAATTGTACCACGTCGAAGAGCGCTTTGAGCTTGCTACTAATTCAAGAAGAACAAGATTTTTGAATCAAGATTAAAGGCTTGGAAAATTTTTCTTCCTTTCTTTCTCTCTTTTTCTTTTTCGGCCGAAGGCCCTTTTTCTTTCTCTTCTTGATTTCTCTTTTAATTTCTTGAAGCTTCTTGATTAATATATAATGATCCCCCTTTATTAATGTGTCACATGGAATAATTTCCATGGGCTTGGGCCATGGCCTCATGGCCGGCCACCCCTAAACTTTTGGGCCTCATTTCCTTTTGATTTTTGTTGAGCCCAATTAGCTACCGATCATGTTTTGTAATTTCCGAAACTAATTTCCAACATTCCAAATTTACCCTTCGTCTTTCTCCATAATTCCACGAGTCATATTGCGAATTTCCTTTTATGCCCTTGACCTTCCTCATTAATTCCACTTCTAAATTTTTCACAAGCAGCTCATATGCCAAACAAAATAAAATGTGGCCTTGTTTATTGTCTTCCCGCGATTGTCTTGAATTATCCGATTGCACAAAAATGCGGATATAACACCCACATGTCGAGATTTTGTAAAAGATATATTATAAGTGATACAAGTAGTACATGGAAAGTTGAGCAAGTCCTAAGAAGGACCCATAAGCCAAATATCGACATAAGCCCTCCAAAAGGACGATTTAAGAAAACGTTTTCGGATGATTTGACTTGGAGGGGCAAAAACGGAATTATAAGTTTGGACTTTGGAAAAACACTAAGAATAAAAGTTGTAGATAATTGAAAGAGATTTCCAACCATATGTCGTGGGCACTCACACGATGTCGGAATCAAGAGTTATGGCCATTTTAAGAGCAGACCTAAGGCGCCAAAGGGCTCGCGCGGCCCCACGTGAGAAGGTCGGTGAAACCGACCTAGAGGGGTATAAATGCCCCCATCAGCCCCATTTTTCAGCATGATAACATTACAAAGGGTCCTAGAAAATTCTCTACACCTCACCCAAGCATTATAGTCCGATAAATCAAGAATTTGACAAAATTACGCCAAACTAGTCCGTGAAAGGTGATTGTTCTTGTTTCTACTTAAGCTTGGTGTTGGAAAAGGTTGATGTGGCTGAGTTTTTTTCAAGTATAAGTTATGTTATTTATCCCATCTTTTATGTTGAGTTTATTTGAAGGTCTAGCAAGCCTTAAAAAATGAAACTAGTTATGGAGAAAAGGTCATAGCGTGCGATATTGTAGTTGTTGTGTTTATGGGCTGTTTTAAACGTGTTGTGGCCGTGTGGATGGACTGATTTATGCATACAAAAACGGTATCTAACATTTTTGGCGTGTTGATGAGATTATACTCCTTGATTGGGATGGAAGAAAAGTGCGTATTGTTGTTGTATGTTGAAAAAACGTCGTGTGGGATGTTTATGGAATATGTTGGTATGAATAATAGTGTTGTTGATATTGGTATTATTGTTGTTGTTGATTGGTTGCTGAATCGTAGTTTTGGGCTAGGCATATAAACAGGGGAGATGCCGTCCCATTTTCGGCGAATATAGAGTAGTTTGATTTGAAATTTGGAACAAGTGTGCAATAAAGAGTCTAACGTTAGTGTGAATCCTTTTAAGTGTAGGTTTATGAGCTGGGACGAATAAGCGTAGCTAATAAGGTGGGAACGAGTATGTAAAGCTTACTTTTCTTTCTTTTGGCATGTCTTAGATGCAAGTAAGATATGATACGAGTTTGGGTAACTCTATTCATAAGATCCGAGTATGTCTACGATTCTTATTCACTTCTTGATGTTAGCATTCCTAATATAGTCGAGCTATGGTCCTTGTGTTATATCCCGTGTTTTCGCCTATTTGGGAAATTTTGAAATAATTGTGACTTGTGTGTTATAAGGCAATATTTTGATCTTTGTTGATATGACTATGTTGTTTGTGAAATTATTGGTGTAAGACACCGGAGAAGGCCGGGGGTAAATTTGGAATTTTGGAAATTAGTTTCAAAATTTCAAAACGAGAATTT